>NW_027141245.1:900000-1027500 GCF_036365525.1 Heterodontus francisci
CAGGACTGTAGTGTGATGAGCACAGTGCCTCATGCTGGACAGGGCTGTAGTGTGATCAGCACATTGCCCCATGCTGGACAGGACTGTAGTGTGATGAGCACAGTGCCTCATGCTGGACAGGACTGTAGTGTGATCAGCACACTGCCCCATGCTGGACAGGACTGTAGTGTGATCAGCACAGTGCCTCATGCTGGACAGGACTGCAGTGTGATCAGCACAGTGCCCCATGCTGGACAGGACTGTAGTGTGATCAGCACAGTGCCTCATGCTGGACAGGACTGTAGTGTGATCAGCACACTGCCCCATGCTGGACAGGACTGTAGTGTGATCAGCACAGTGCCTCATGCTGGACAGGACTATAGTGTGGTCAGCACAGTGCCTCATGCTGGACAGGACTGTAGTGTGCTCAGCACAGTGCCCCATGCTGGACAGGGCTCCAGTGTGGTCAGCACAGTGCCCCATGCTGTACAGGACTGTAGTGTGATCAGCACAGAGCCTCATTTTGGACAGGACTGTACTATTTTCAGAACAGTGCCCCATGCTGGACAGGACTGTAGTGTGATCAGCACAGTGCCCCATGCTGGACAGGACTGTAGAGTGATGAGCACATTGCCCCATGCTGGACAGGACTGCAGTGTGATCAGCACATTGCCCCATGCTGGACAGGGCTCCAGTGTGATCAGCACAGTGCCCCATGCTGGACAGGACTGTAGTGTCATCAGCACAGTGCCTCATGCTGGACAGGACTGTTGTGTGATCAGCACAGTGCCCCATGCTGGATAGGGCTCTAGTGTGGTCAGATCAGTGCCCTATATTGTACAGGACTGTAGTGTGATCAGCACAGTGCCTCATGCTGGACAGGACTGTAGTGTGATAGCACAGTGCCTCATGCTGGACAAGACAGTAGTGTGATCAGCACAGTGCCCCATGCTGGACATGGGTCTAGTGTGATCAGCACAGTGCCCCATGCTGGACATGGGTCTAGTATGGTCAGCACAGTGCCCCATGCTGGACATGGGTCTAGTATGGTCAGCACAGTGCCCCATATTGGACAGGGATCTTGTATGTTTAGCACAGTGCCCCATGTTGAATCGAGATCTAGTGTGGTCAGCACAGTGCCACATGTCGGACAGGGATTTGTGTGGTCAGCACAGTGCCCCATGCTGGACAGGCAGCTGGTCTGGTCAGCACAGTGCCCCATGCTGGACAGGGATCTAGTGTGTTCAGCACAGTGCCCCATATTAGACAGGGATCTAGTGTGTTCAGCAAAATGCCCCATGTTGGACAGGGATCTAGTGTGTTATGCACAATGCCCCAGGTTGGACAGGGATCTAGTGTGTTAAGCACAATGCCCCATGTTGGACAGGGATCTAGTGTGTTAAGCACAATGCCCCATGTTGGACAGGGATCTAGTGTGTTATGCACAATGCCCCAGGTTGGACAGGGATCTAGTGTGTTCAGCACAATGCCCCATGTTGGACAGGGATCTAGTGTGTTAAGCACAATGCCCCATGTTGGACAGGGATCTAGTGTGTTCAGCACAATGCACCAGGTTGGAAAGGGATCTAGTCTGTTCAGCACTATGCCCCAGGTTGGACAGGGATCTAGTGTGTTAAGCACAGTGCCCCATATTGGACAGGGATCTAGTGTGTTCAGCACAATGCCCCATGCTGGACAGGGATCTAGTGTGTTAAGCACAATGCCCCATGTTGGACAGGGATCTAGTGTGTTGAGCACAATGCCCCATGTTGGACAGGGATCTAGTGTGTTAAGCACAATGCCCCATGTTGGACAGGGATCTAGTGTGTTCAGCACAGTGCCCCATATTGTACAGGGATCTAGTGTGTTCAGCACAATGCCCCATGCTGGACAGGGATCTAGTGTGTTCAGCACAGTGCCCCATGTTGGACCGGGATCTAGTGTGTTCAGCACAATGCCCCAAGTTGGACAGGGATCTAGTGTGTTCAGCACAGTGCCCCATGTTGGACAGGGATCTAGTGTGTTCAGCACAATGCCCCATGCTGGACAGGGATCTGGTGTGTTCAGCACAGTGCCCCATGTTGGACAGGGATCTAGTGTGTTCAGCACAATGCCCCATGTTGGACAGGGATCCAGTGTGTTCAGCACAATGCACCATTTTGGACAGGGATCTAGTGTGTTCAGCACAATGCCCCAGGTTGGACAGGGATCTAGCGTGTTAAGCACGGTGCCCCATATTGGACAGGGATCTAGTGTGTTCAGCACAATGCCCCATGCTGGACAGGGATCTAGTGTGTTAAGCACAATGCCCCATGTTGGACAGGGATCTAGTGTGTTAAGCACAATGCCCCAGGTTGTACAGGGATCTAGTGTGTTAAGCACAATGCCCCATGTTGGACAGGGATCTAGTGTGTTCAGCACAGTGCCCCATATTGGACAGGGATCTAGTGTGTTCAGCACAATGCCCCATGCTGGACAGGGATCTAGTGTGTTCAGCACAATGCCCCATGTTGGACAGGGATCTAGTGTGTTAAGCACAATGCCCCATGTTGGACAGGGATCTAGTGTGTTCAGCACAGTGCCCCATGTTGGACAGGGATCTAGTGTGTTCAGCACAATGCCCCAAGTTGGACAGGGATCTAGTGTGTTCAGCACAGTGCCCCATGCTGGACAGGGATCTAGTGTGTTCAGCACAGTGCCCCATGTTGGACAGGGATCTAGTTTGTTCAGCACAATGCCCCATGTTGGACAGGGATCTAGTGTGTTCAGCACAGTGCCCCATGTTGGACAGGGATCTAGTTTGTTCAGCACTATGCCCCATGTTGGACAGGGATCCAGTGTGTTCAGCACAATGCACCATGTTGGACAGGGATCCAGTGTGTTCAGCACAATGCCCCAGGTTGGACAGGGATCCAGTGTGTTCAGCACAATGCACCATGTTGGACAGGGATCTAGTGTGTTCAGCACAATGCCCCAGGTTGGACAGGGATCTAGTGTGTTCAGCACAATGCACCATGTTGGAAAGGGATCTAGTGTGTTCAGCACTATGCCTCATTTTGGACAGGGCGCTCGAGTGGTCAGCACTATGCCCCATTTTGGACAGGGGGCTCGAGTGGTCAGCACAGTTCCCCATGCTGTGCAGGACTGTCGTGTGATCAGAACAGTGCACCATGTTGGAAAGGGATCTAGTTTGTTCAGCACTTTGCCCCATTTTGGACAGGGCGCTCGAGTGGTCAGAACTGTACCCCATGCTGTCCAGGACTGTAGTGTGATCAGCACATTGCCCCATGCTGGACAGGACTGTAGTGTGATCAGCACATTGCCCCATGCTGGACAGGACTGCAGTGTGATCAGCACATTGCCCCTTGCTGGACAGGACTGTAGTGTGATCATAACAGTGCCCCATGCTGCACAGGGCTCTAGTGTGGTCAGCACAGTGCCTCATGCTGCACAGGACTGTAGTGTGATCAGCACAGTGCCCCATGCTGGACAGGGCTTTAGTGTGGTCAGCACAGTGCCCTATGTTGGACAGGACTGTAGTGTGATCAGCACTGTGCCTCATGCTGGACAGTCGTCTAGAGTGGTCGGCAGAGTGCCCCGTGCAGGGCAGGACTGTAGTGTGATCAGCACAGTGCCTCATGCTGGACAGGACTCTGGTGTGGTCAGCACATTTTCCATGTTGTACATGACTGTAGTGTGATCAGCACAGTGCCCCTGCTGGGCATGTCGCTAGTGTGGTCAGCACAGTGCTCCATTTTGGGCAGGTCACGAGTGTGATCAGCACATTGACCCATGCTAGGTAGGGCTCCAGTGTGGTCAGCACAGTGCCCCATGCTTTACAGTGCTCTGGAGAGGTCAGCACAGCGCCCCATGCTGGGAAGGGATCAAATGTGGTCAGCACAGTGCCCCATGCTTTACAGTGCTCTAGAGTGGTCAGCACCGTGCCCCATGTTGGAAAGACGCTCGTGTGGTCAGCACAGTGCCCCATGCTGGGAAGATTCTAGTGTGGTCAGCACAGAGCCCCATGCTGGGCAGGTTTATAGTGTGGTCAGCACAGTGCCCCATGCTGGGCAGGGTTCTAGTGTGGTCCGCACAGTGCCCTATGCTGGTCAGGGTTCTAGTGTGTACAGCACAGAGCCCCATGCTGGTCAGGGCTCTAGTGTGTACAGCGCAGAGCCCCATGCTGGGCAGGGTTCCAGTGTGATCAGCACAGTGCCCCATGCTGGGCAGGGTTATAGTCTGGTCAGCATAGTGCCCCATGCTTTACAGTGCTCTACAGTGGTCAGCACAGTGCCCCATGCTGGAAAGACGCTAGTGTGGTCAACACAGTGCCTCATGCTGGAAGGATTCTAGTGTGGTCAGCACAGTGCCCCATGCTGGGCAGGGTTCTAGTGTGGTCAGCACAGTGCCCCATGCTGGGCAGTGTTCCAGTGTGGTCAGCACAGTGCCTCATGCTGGACAGGACTGCAGTGTGATCAGCACTGTGTCTCATCCTGGACAGGACTCTAGAGTGGTCAGCACAGTGCCCCATGCTCGGCAGGACTGTAGTGTGATCAGCACAGTGCCTCAAGCTGGACAGGATTCTAGTGTGGTCAGCACAGTGCCACATGCTGTACAGGCCTGTAGTGTGATCGGCACAGTGCCTCTTGCTGTAAAGGACTGTGGTGTGATCAGCACAGTGCCCCATGCTGGACAGGACTGTAGTGTGATCAGCACAGTGCCCCATGCTGGACAGGACTGTAGTGTGATCAGCACAGTGCCCCATGCTGGACAGGCCTGTAGTGTGATCAGCACAGTGCCTCATGCTGTAAAGGACTGTGGTGTGATCAGCACGGTGCCCCATGCTGGGCAGGTCTCCAGAGTGGTCAGCACAATGCTCCATGTTGCGCAGGTCACTAGTGTGCTCAGCACATTGCCCCATGCTAGGTAGGGCTCCAGTGTGGTCAGCACTTGCCTCCTCGTGCTGGGCAGGACTCCAGTTGGTCAGCACAGTGCCCCATGCTTTACAGTGCGCCAGAGAGGTCAGCACAGCGCCCCATGCTGGGAAGGGATCAAATGTGGTCAGCACCGTGCCCCATGCTGGAAAGACGCTAGTGTGGTCAGCACAGTGCCCCATGCTGGAACGATTCTAGTGTGGTCAGCACAGAGCCCCATGCTGGTCAGGGTTATCGTGTGGTCAGCACAGTGTCCCGTATTGGACAGGGATCTAGTGTGTTCAGCACAATGCCCCAGGTTGGACATGGGTTATAGTGTGCTCAGCACAATGCCCCATGCTGGACTGGGGACAAGCGTGATCTGCACAGTGCCATTGCTGGGCTGGTCGTTCGTGAGGTCAGCACAGTGCCCTATGCTGGACAGGACTGTCGTGTGATCAGCACAGTGCCTCATGCTGGACAGGACTGGAGTGACATCAGCACAGTGCCCTCTGCTGGACAGGGCTCGAGTGTGATCAGCACAGTGCCCCATGCTGGGCAGTGTTCCAGTGTGGTCAGCACAGTGCCCTATGCTGGACAGGACTGTCGTGTGATCAGCACAGTGCCCTCTGCTGGACAGGGCTCGAGTGTGATCAGCACAGTGCCCCATGCTGGGCAGTGTTCCAGTGTGGTCAGCACAGTGCCCTATGCTGGACAGGACTGTCGTGTGATCAGCACAGTGCCTCATGCTGGACAGGACTGTCGTGACATCAGCACAGTGCCCTCTGCTGGACAGGGCTCGAGTGTGGTCAGCACAGTGCCCCATGCTGGGCAGTGTTCCAGTGTGGTCAGCACAGTGCCCCATGCTGGGCAGTGTTCCAGTGTGGTCAGCACAGTGCCTCATGCTGGACAGGACTGTCGTGTGATCAGCACAGTGCCTCATGCTGGACAGGACTGTCGTGTGATCAGCACAGTGCCTCATGCTGGACAGGACTGGAGTGACATCAGCACAGTGCCCTCTGCTGGACAGGGCTCGAGTGTGATCAGCACAGTGCCCCATGCTGGACAGGGATCTAGTGTGGTCAGCACAGTGCCCCATTCTGGACAGGACTTTAGTGTGGTCAGCACAGTGCCCCATGCTAGCCAGGGCTCTCGTGTGGTTAGCAATGTGCCCTTGCTGGACAGGACTGTGGTGTGATCAGCACAGTGCCCCATGCTGTGCAGGGCTCTAGTGTGGTCAGCACAGTGCCCCATGCTGGACAGGATTGTAGTGTGATCAGCACAGTGCCTCATGCTGCACAGGACTGTAGTATGATCAGCACAGTGCCCCATGCTGTCCAGGGCTCTAGTGTGGTCAGCACAGGGCCCCATGCTGGACAGGACTGTCGTGTGATCAGCACAGTGCCCCATGCTGTACAGGGCTCTAGTGTGGTCAGCACAGGGCCCCATGCTGGGCTGGGCGTTAGTGAGGTCAGCACAGTGCCCCATGCTGGGCTGTGTTCTAGTGTGGTCAGCATGGTGCCCGATGCTGGGTAGGGTTCGTGTGTGGTCAGCACCGTTCCCATTTGCTGGGTAGGGTTCGTGTGTGGTCAGCACGGTGCTCCATGCTGGGCAGGGTTCTAGTGTGGTCAGCTCCGTTCCCATTTGCTGGGTAGGGTTCTAGCGAGGTCAGCATGGTGCCCTATGCTGGGTAGTGTTCCAGTGTGGTCAGCATGGTGCCCAATGTTGTGCACGTCTGTAGTGTGGTCAGCATAGTTACCCATGTTGGACAGGGCTCTCGTGTGGCCATGACATTCCTCCATTTTGGGCAGGGCTCTAATATGGTCAGCACTGTGACCCATGACGGGCAGGGCTTTGGTGTGCTTAACACTGTGCCTCATTCTGGACAGGGCTCTAGTGTGGTCATTACATGTCCCATGTTGTGCCAGTCTCTCGCCCAGGCTAATTGACCATGTGCTGTTAGTGTGAGGAGGGGTTTGAATTGACATCAATCAACCATTCCGACATCTTTGCCAGACGTCTTTGTAGCTTCGTCTGTGCACGTCTACTGACCGCCTGTGTTAGTCACGCTCAGCTGAACATACATTCAGCAGCACAAGTGTTATGTAAAAGGACCAGGCATCCAACTTACAGGTGTGGGTGCTTTGACTTACTTCTGCTATTGTAAAGTCAGTGGAGGTGCTGTGGATGGCTTTCTGGAGGTTATGTTGTGAGCTGCTACAGACATTCAGGGTTGACAGAGGATATGGGGACTGTAATTAGTGCCTCTGGAGATGTGTTTCTCTGGGAATTCCTGGACGTAGGTAGATCTTATAATCCATGTTGAGGAGGGAGACCGGACGCCCGTTCTTAAGCAAGCAGAGATCACCCCTTTTCAGCAACAGGATGACAACCGCCCTGTGCCACGAGAGGGGCACCCCCGAGTCGCCAGGCTTTCCCCCAGGAACTGCACGTTATTGTCCTCAGGACGTATCCCAATGCCCCGAGGAACTCCACGGTGGCCCCGTCCAGCCCCGGCGATTTGCCCATTCAGTGCTGGTGGAGGGCACCGTACAATTGTGCTAATGTGAGCGGAGTCTCCAATCCTTTGGCGCCCTCCAGTCTGATCTTTGGCAGGTCCTCCTACAAAACTCTACACGTGTCCTCGCTGGACGGGTCCGGAGAGAGCAATGCACTGTTATAGGTTCGGACCAATATTCCCATTCCCTCTGGATCCATCGTCTGCCAGCTGCTCGAAGAGCTGCTTATGCACCCTCTGCCAATTTTCCACTGAGTAGAAGAAGGGTGAGGCGCGGTTCAAATCTTCCAGGATCTGGATCCGCGACCTCACGTACACGCCTCGTGAGCTGCAGGTCCCTCAGCGCGCCCTCTTCTCTTTGTACACCTGCCACAGGATGGGGTCTGTGATGGCCTGACCGAGATGGGACTCCAAGTCAAGCACCTCCCTCTCTAGAAGCTCGATCTCGGCTTCCCGCCTCTTGGTCGACACCTTCGTGTTCTCCTGACAGAAGACGCGGATGTGAGTCTTGATCACATCCCACCATAGCCTCAAGTAGAGGAAGCCTCCCTGCTTCCTTCTCCAGTCAGCCCAGAATCGACGGAATGAGTCACGGAATCACTCGTCCTCCAGCAGCCATTTGTTAAAAGTGCCATTACAGGGACCCGTCCCGTGTGCGGAGTGGAGTGAATTCCTCCCACATCAGGTGGTGATCCGAGCACGGAACCAGCCACTTGGAGGCCACCGAGATGCAGGAGGCGTATGCCTGTAAAATGTAGAGGCGGTCAATTCCGGTACCCTTCTTCTGAGTCCTCCAGACGAAAGCACTGGAGTTTAGTTTAGTTTAGTTTAGAGATACAGCACTGAAACAGGCCCTTCGGCCCACCGAGTCTGTGCCGACCATCAACCACCCATTTATACTAATCCTACACTAATCCCATATTCCTATCACATCCCCACCTGTCCCTATATATTTCCCGACCACCTACCTATACTAGGGGCGATTTATAATGGCCAATTAACCTATCAACCTGCAAGTCTTTGGCATGTGGGAGGAAACCGGAGCACCCGGAGGAAACCCACGCAGACACAGGGAGAACTTGCAAACTCCGCACAGGCAGTACCCAGAATCGAACCCGGGTCCCTGGAGCTGTGAGGCTCCACCAGGCGTCCACTAATTTGAGGTAGTTGATCCATCAAGTCACCCTGCTACTCCAGGAGCCAGGTGGCTTCATCTCCCGGAACGGTGTGGGTTTCCTGCATAAAACCCATCACAAATCTCCCTTCCCTGAGGACTGTGAGATTGTGAAAACGGCTGAGAGACACCCTGCTGCTGTTGATGTTGAGGCTGGCTATGGATATCTTCATGTCAAAAATACCACCATCCTGTCACCAATACCTTACTGTGAGGAGAGAGTGGAACTGCTCATCGCCTTGCACTCCCCCAGCAACCCGGAGAGGAACACATTGAACAGGCATCGCACGACCTTTTTCATGTCTGCAAATTAGCAACCCTCCTTGGGGGCAAGACGGACAGACCAGATGATCAGCGCCAGCTACACACACTGGTCAAGGGGCGGCTGAACTTCCCTGCAAGCAGCAAGGAAGTCCCGGAGTTCTACAATGGGGATGAGAGGAGACTCGGTAGGAGGCAGGAGGGAGTGCACCGCCTCACTGGCAATGGAATCAAGGTCGTCCTCCGTGCCCCTCACTGAGACACCATCCTCCTCCGGACCGTCACCGCCAGTGGCCGACACACCCACCACACAATGTGGTGTGGACATCCCGGCCACGCCAGCGAGTCTCACCTCCCTCATGATCACACCCCCAGGATCGGTGGTGGAGGAGTCATTCCTATATTCCTCTGGGGAAACTGGGAATATGAGTGCCTGTGGTTGAGGACACCCTCTCCCCCTCGGTGCCCGGGCTCGTGATCAGCCTCGGGGGAGGCAGTTGTTTCTTGACTCTGGAAATCCAGCCGGAGCGGGACCCGAGGTAGAGAGAGGAGGCCATCTCCCACCCTGCCAGCGCCACAGTACCAGCAGACAGAGCACTGTTAACATTATTCAAATCAACCTCCGAGTCAGATCCATCCTGGATGACAGCAACAGGCGCCAAGAGCGTTGACCCTCACAGATCTCAGCCCCACCCAGGACACCGGACCAAGTGGGAGATGGAATGTTTTCTCCTGGTGGATCCACAGGCTCCCCCATCAGGGGAGGGGCCCTTCACCACTCCCCCGCCCCACCTCGGGTGTTGCGAATGGTACAGAGGCTTCTGTCCCCACTCCATTTTATGGGATAGAAAGCTGTGACTTAGGGCTCGAGCCCCAATGGTGCTGATAGTGCGGGGAGTCCGAGGACCCGCCAGGAGACTGACCCTGTTCCTCTCGGCAATCTGCAGTGGAGGGATGCCTCCTCCTCTTATTCATGGAGAGGTGAGGAGGTTCAGAGACCTCAGTCTCACGAGACATCTATGTTTATCCCTCCACACCCTCAACAGTGTAGAGGGAGATTTACTCTCGATCTGACCCTCAGGCCCGTTTTGTTTTTTTGTCCAGGGGGACTTTATTCGCCAGGACCCCTTTATTTAAATTTTGAATTAAGTTTATTAAAAACAGATAAATAAACCAAAAACTCAAATTAAAATGCCATTCTCGGCATTAAAGATGCATCCCAGCCCCTGCGGTACCCACCGATGGTGGAAGGCCTCAAGTGTGCCAGATTCTGAATAGATCCCTGTTAAAGACAGGAACTTCAGTCCATGTCATCCACACCCATAGCAGCAGGAGGTGGAAAGAGGGTTTTCAAGGTTTTTACCTACAGGAACAATCAAAGTACCAGAGCTCACATTTCCTCTGTCCCTGAGTGTCATTACTCATTATCCCCCCTGGAGGAACACCTCTCTCTCTCTCTCTCTAACTCACTCCCTCTCTCACTCTCTCACTCTCTCCCCCTCTCTCTCTCTGTCTCTCTCTCTCACTCATTCTCTCTCTCACTCTCTCTCTCTCTCTGTCTCCCTTTCTTTCTTTCTCTCTGTCTCCTTCCCAGCAGAAAGCAATTGCTTTTAACACTCCAACATCCACGTTATCAAAACGTTTGTCCTCCCCACTCACACCAATTTAAAATATAACTATACACACATGTTAAACAACCAACTACTTTCAGACAGCATGCAGGACCAGACGTAACTGACCGTAATAGACACTGGCTGAGACAGACAAAGAAATCAAACAGGAAACTTCAAATACAAAAACAGACCCACTTACTCAAACACAAGTTTTTCCTCCTGTTCTCCTCAGACATTGTTTAAGCCTTACTGTGGCTCCGAAAGATTTCCTTTCCTTTTATATCTCAGGGACAGACAGGGTGGATAGCAAGAAGCTTTTTCCCAGAGTGGGGGATTCAATTGCAAGGGGACACGAGTTCAAAGTGAAAGGTGAAAACTTTAGGGGGGATATGTGTGGAAAGTTCTTTACGCAGAGGGTGGTGGGTGCCTGGAACGCATTGCTGGTGGAGGTGGTAGACGCGGGCACAATAGAGTCTTTTAAGATGTATCTAGACAGATACATGAATGGGCAGGAAGTAAAGAGATACAGACCATTAGAAAATTGGCAACAGGTTTAGATAGAGGATTTGGATCGGCGTAGGCTTGGAGGGCCGAAGGGCCTGTTCCTGTGCTGTAATTTTCTTTGTTCTTTGTTCTTTGTTAACGTCACACGTGACTTGGTGGGATTGAGAGTAACAGACTGTTCCATTCGGTGTTGTCACCACATTAACGGGACAGCCTGTCAAGGAGGTTACCTTAACGGGACAGATTGGTAAACGTTCTCCCTCTCCAACATTGTCCCCCTCCGAGGCCTCCTGCTCCGTTTTAGTGCCACCTGTGTGATACTCTGCTTTTTGTGAAGGCTGCTACACCCGCCTGGGAGCTGCTTTCCCTCTGGGTTTGCAATCACTGAATGTTAGACCTGTACTGTGCATGCTCTGTCTTCCGGTGGGGACACTCCTGGAACTCCCTAAGGACACCTCTAGAATCCTCTAACTGCTGGGTCAACTGGACATTATCCTGTGTGACAGTGACAGTATGTTTCTCTGCTAACTCTAACTGCTGCTGAACTGCACAAGCTTGTCCTGCATTAAGTGGCTGTTGTTGTATAGTGACAGTAAAGTACACTAGCTTATTGTGTAACTCATGTAGCTGTGTCTGCTGCTGCTGCTGGGTCTGTTCACTTTGAACTACCATTTCTCTCACCTGTGACTCGATCACTTCCTCATCGCACTGTGCACGATGCTGCACATGGAGTCAGATTTAAAGCCTTTTCACCCTTCTGATGTTTAGCCAAGACGTGTGCCTGGATAAACTTCACTATATTTTAAAAGGAACGTGTGCATGCTTCCATACACAGTCTCCGAACAGGGACTGGATACTGTCCATATTACACTTAGTGCTTAACTCTTCCTCATATGTTTCCCAGAGACCCTTCTTCCCATTGTCTTTTTGTGACATAATGTGTATTTAAAGAGACATCACTGGGTCAGTATAATCGTCTGCCCCTCAAAAGAGTTTATCCCTGCAAGAGTTTTCACTGGTCAAACGAATATTGATATGTTTGCGAAACTTTGCTACAACACCCTCGGTTTGCATAGTAGTCAAAGTCCCGGGTTTCAGCACCACTTGTAAGATCTGGGGTTTGATTTAATGTAATTGTCAGACTTAGGTCAATTACAATGACAGTCGATGTTGGGAGATCAGATCTAAAAGGGACTTGCAGCTCAGACTAGCTATAAAACTACATGTGTACGAGGCTGCTTTCACAAGCTTCACAGACTGAATAAAGTTCAGCACAATAAGCAGAACATGGTAATATTGAGCAAAGGGAAGTGGTCAGCAGTTGTGTTCTCAATGGAACACCCGGTCCTCAACCTCCGGTTATCTGTCGAACCTTGTCTCTTCATTGGAGTCTATCTTCTGTCTTCTTCTTGATGATGATGTGCCCTTTTGGGGTCTTACAAGCTCTTAATTTATACACATTTCCCAGCTTGGTTCTGTTCCATATTAGGTAAAAGGCCATTTCTGTTCATTTGATTGGTCAGTCATTAACTAACTACCCTTCCATGATAGTACCTTGAGCCTGGTTTAAGTCATTGTCATTGTCGTTCAGTGGGGAGTGGCGGGGGGAGGGGAGGGGCCTCCAGATTCCAGCTGCCTTAACTCTCCGAATTCCTTTACAAAAGGTCATATCTTGACCCAGTGCCACCCTGCTGTGCCTATTCAACCACAGTGACCACTTAATGGCATTGAATTGTACATATCTCATTTCACAGCTTCCTGGCCACACGGGCATTGTTTACAGTTTTATACCGTTTAAAAACCAGCAGTCTCCCTGGGATAATCCACAGTCTAACGACTTTAAAATAAAGGGTCTCAACAGGTCAGGACTTGTCCAGATATTTAGCTAACATCATGCGTTGTGGTTATGTTACATACAGAATACTATTTTAACCGTTATACTGAAGGAAATTACAACTAAGTTCTAACAGTCCTATCATAAAATAAACTCAATCCTACAGTTTTGTCCCAACAAGGACGCAGATATCTAGCTTTGTGTTTGGAAACAGCAGCCACTACTGCCCACTGTTGACTGATTGTGTCTGAAGCTGTTGGGTTTTAGCTAAACACAGGGCATTTCTTTTATTCGCTCATTCATGGGATGTGGGTGTCGCTGGCTCTGCCAGCATTTATTGCCATCCCTAATTGCCCTTGAGATGGTGGTGCTGAGCTGTCTTCTTGAACCCCTGTAGTCCATACCTGGGGATGGTGATGGCATTGTCTGGGACACTGTCTGTAAGGTGTGATTCGATGAGTATGACGATGTTTTCTGCTGCTTGACTAGCCTGTGGGACAGCTCTCCCAACGTTGGCACAAGCCCCCAGATGTTAGTATGGAGGACTTTACAGGGCCGACAGGGCTGGGTTTGTCTTTGTTGTTTCTGGTGCCTAGGTCGATGCTGGGTGGTCTGTCTGGTTTCATTGCTTTTCTTAGATTTTGTAGCCGTTTCGTACAACTGAGCAGCTTGCTAGGCCATTTCAGAATCAACCACATTGCTGTGAGTCTGGAATCACATGTAGGCCAGACCAGGTTAGGATGGCAGATTTCCTTCCCTAATGGACATTAGTGAACCAGATGTGTTTTTACAACAGTTGACAATGAACACCATGAGAATAGATATTTTAATTCTAGAGTTTTATTCAAGATGATTAATGATGTCAGAGTATGTCTTGTTTTGAAATGCAAATAAACCAGAAATTCTCTAAGCAACAGTTTGTAAGACGTCAGGAATGTAAGGGATTTGGATTGTTTAATTGTCCTGTGGTTTCAAATGTGTATGTGACCAGGAAGAAAAGCTGCTATTGTTTGTGCTGAGAACAATCCTGAGGCATCTGTAACATCCACAAGTGGTGATGAAAATACTGAAGGAAATGTAAACACATGCTCACCATCAAGGCAGTCTCTCATATCATCATCTGAACAAAGAATTAGGCATCTCATTGGACAATTGTAGCTTACGGTGGATTTTGATAGGACAGTGTGATCTTGTGAGTGAAACATTCAGCCCACCTTGATATGAAAGGTGCAAAATCATTGGAAATAGTGATTCAATGATAAGGTCGAGGAGATTGGTCAGCGACAGAACGATTAGCAGGGAGGGAAATGCTCACTGGGTTATCATGTATGCATGACTCTTTGCAACATATTTGTGACTAATGGGTGTATTGTTCACCGGTACATTGTGAATGGGTATTTTGTATAATTGTAAACTAGTAGTATTCCTATTGAATCTAGTAGAGTCATTGGTGTTTAATTTGAGCTCTGAGTGCTGTCTCATTATTTCTTGTAATACTCATGATTGAACCATCGAGTAACCAATCAAAAAGATGACAGTTTATAAACAACAATTGTTTCGAAATGTGGACATGAGGCTTCACATTATCATTCCCAGGAATGTCGACCCAAAGACCTGTGTCCAGAGTTACGACCGAGACTAGTTAACGACCCTTATGAAAATCTCTGGAATACCATTCCTGCATCTTTGTTGTCCATCCATAATTATGCTTGACACTGATTGGCTTTCTAGACTATTTCAGAGGACAGTTAAAAGTGAACCACATTGAGTTACATGGCGACCAGAACAGATAAGGATGGCAGATCACCTTCCCTAAAGGACATTAGTGAACCAGATAGATTGTTATAAAAATCGATGATACTTTCATGGCAACATTCTTAAGTCCAACTTTCAATTCCAAATTTGTATTTATCAATTGAATATATTAAATCATTGAATTTTAAATTCTGCCAGCTGCTATGGTGGGATTTGAACCCAGGGCATTAGCCTGAGCCTCTGGATTACTAGTTCAGTGACATTACCACTATCCCACTGTCACTGCCTCTCTGCATCACATTCCTCCCTTAAGACACTACATAAAACCTTCCTCTTTGACCAAGCTGTTGGTCATCTGACCTCATATCTCCTGTTGTGGCTCTGTGTCATACTTTGCTTCATAATGCTCCTGTGGAGCTCTTGCGATGTTTTATTGCATAAAAGGCACGATATAAATATACGTTGTTGTTGTTGGCATTTACTAGACATGACTTGTCTTACCATATCCTTGCTGCTGGCCATTTGTTGTCCATGCTTTTTTTCTTTTCTCAAGCAGCAAATACGTTTGTCCTGGGATGTGAACTCTGGAATTTTCCCCATCAGTGACAGTAAATACAGTGTTTACTCCACCTCTCCTTTTTTAATCAGAGTGCAACATTGGCAACCCTCCAGTCCTCTGCCACGGCTCCCATATCCAAGGTGTATTGGAAGATTCTGGCCTGTGCATCTGCTATTCTCATCTTTCTCTCCCTCAGCAATCCTCATACATCCCATTCAGACTGGGCAAATGTTATCGTTTATTGTGGTACAAAAGGTGTCCAAATGAAAAGGGTTAACTGAACCTGTTTGTTCAGTAACTGCAATTAATGTCAGTCTCCATGGACCCTAACTGTGTCACTGGAGGGTTTTCCTTTTCTATTAATAAGGGACTCTTTCAATGTGTTATCACATAGCGTCAAAGGTAACATCACGCTCAGCACTGACAGGGATCAGTGGCTCCAGAGAGAGGGAAGGGATAGATCAGAATCTGAGAACAATAGATTTGAATGTGACAACAATGGACAGGAGTTTATCCTCGGATCTTTACTATCTTTCTACATATTGGGATTGGTACTCATTAGAAGATCGGATCCTGTATGCACTTGTGATATTTCAATATATTTACTATCCCATCCTGGCTATTGTTGGTGTCCCTGGTAGGTCTCTCTATACAGCTATTATTTCTACAAACCATGTTTAATTGCAATACTGCTCCTGTAATTTACTCTGCCCTTCTTGCTGCTGCGACTGTTGCTGGTGAATCTCTACCTCCAGCTATTAGCTGTAAATCCATTGCTAATTGTATTGCAGTTCTTGTAAGTTCATCACTCACCTTCAGTCCTGTCTGTGCTCCTTGTAAGTCTCTATTTTCATCTAGGAGATCTGCAAACCCTGTTTCACTGAAATACTGTTCTGTAATGCAAATATTGGGAAGACTGAAGCCAGTGTCATTGGTCTTCATCACAAATTCCATCCTCTATCTGTGAAACATATACCCCACTCTGCCCGATATCTGAGGCTGAACCAGACTGTTTACAACATCTGTATTCTATTTATACCTGAGCTGAGTTCATCTCCATATTCCCTACATCACCAATCCTGCCTATTACCACCTCTGTAATATCATCCATCTCCACCTCTGCCTCAGCCCTTCTGCTGCATAAACCCTCATCTGTGCCTTTATTCACTTGATTTTTCCAATTCTATCCTGGTCCCCCTGCAGGTTATAAACTTCTATAAACCACAGCCCATCCAGAAATCTGCTGCCTGTATTCTAACTCACACCAAATCCCGATCACCCATCACCCCTGTGCTCACTGATCTACATTGCCTCCCAGTCTGACAGCACCTTAATTTTAATAATCTCATTCTTGTGTTTGAATCCCTCCATGGCCTCGCCCCTCCAATTAGCCCCATTCCCCTGCCCATTCCCAGATTCCAGCATTTCTTCTGCCATCAAATCTATTTCCATGTCCCCTTTTAAAGTGAATTTCCTTCCCTCACTATCTCTCCCTGGTGGTGATTTTCAGCTCTTACAGCAGCATTGTTGCCCACACTGTGGAAGCCTGGATCCAGAAAAGGGTCTGAACTGAGCTCCCAGTCACTTCTGGTGTGGCCTGCACACTGTCCCATGCTGTGCAGTACTCTAGCCCGGGTGTACATTGTGTGCACTAGTAACATGAGGAGTTGTGGAATGTCATGTCAAACTGCTAATCCGGCAGCTTTGATGCGCGTCTTTGAAACTTGATCTGTGCATGTCCACTGACCGCCTGTGTTAGTCACTCTCAGCTGAACATACATTCAGCAGCACGAGGAACTCCCTCCAGTGTTATTTAAAAGGACCAGACATCCGACTTACAGGTGAGGGGTTTTTGACTTACTTCTGCTTTTGTGAAGTTGGAGGAGGTTATGTGGATGGTTTTCTGGAGGTTGTGTTGTGAGCTGCTGCAGACATTCAGGGAGGACAGAGGATTTGGTGTCCCAACTCTGGACGAGGTACGGGGACTGTAGTTACAATGTCTCTGGGTCTGTAACATGACCAACAAATGGAGCAGAGGCTGCAGAGAGGGGAAGCTCTGTAACGATGGAGGAGGAGGGGACTCTGCTCTACCCACCCCGGGTTTTCCAAGAGCACTTTTCCTACCTACATCTAACCCAGGAGTAGTGTGTGAGGTGACTCTGATTCAATAAGGATGTGGTCACAGAGCTGTGTCACCTCCTGTCACATAACCTGGAGCCTCACACCAGGGTGAGGACGGAGCTGTCAGTGGCTGTTAAGGTCACAGTTTCATTGAACGTTTATGTATCTGGATCTTTCCAGGCAGGAGCAGGAGACATATCCAACATTCAGTCATAGACAGTGATAGAGTCAAAGTCACTTAACACACAGAAGGAGTCCATTCGTCCCATCGAGACCATGCTGGTTCTCTGTGGATCAATAAAGTCAGTCTTACTCCCCCGCCCAATTCCCGTAGCCCTGCAAGTCCACTTCCTTCAATCACCCATCCAGTTTCCTTTTGAAATTGGAAGGAAGGATCAAATTGGAAGGAAGTAAAGCTGGTAACAGGAGGTAGAAAAGTAGAAGGTGACATTCGAAGGGAGGCGAAACAAAGGTGAGCTTCAACTAGAATGCAGAATGTCAATAAGGCACGGTTATGGGCACTGTACCTGAATGTGCGCACTATTTGGAACAGGGTAGATGATTTAAAGGCCCAAATAGAGGTACATGGGTATGATCTAATAGTCATAACGGAAACGTGGCTACAGAGTGACCAAGACTGAGAACTGAATATGCAGGCATATTCGACCTTTTGGAAGGACAGGCAACAAGGGAAACGACGTAATGTTGCGCTGATAATAAGGGATGGGATCAGTACATTAGTAAGGGAGGATCTCAGGTCTGCAGAACAAAATATGGAATCTGTTTGGGTGGAGCGAAGAAACTGAAAGGGCAGAAAACATTGGTAGGAGAGCTGTTTATAGGCCACCAAACAGTAGTGTTAGTGTGGGGCACAGCATTAATGGAGATGGGAGAATCATATAGCATGGGTAATGCAATAATCAGGGGTGAGTTAGATCTTCATATAGACTGGGTAACCTAATGAGAACAAATTTCATGGATAGCGAGTTTCTGGAGTGTGTTACGGATGGTTTTCTAGAGCAGTATGTTCAGGAACCGACTAGAAAACAGGCTATTTTAGATCTAGTATTATGTAATGTGACAGGGATAATTATTAATTGTATTGTAAAATTACCTTTAGGGATGAATTACCATAATGTGATAGAATGTTACATTATGCTTGAAAGTACGTTCGTTCAATCTTAAGCCAGGGTGTTAAACTTGCGCAAAGGAAATTATGAAGATATGAGGAGCAAATTGCCCGAGGTGGATTGGGAAACTACATTGAAAGGTATGATAGTACATAGGCAATCGATAGTCTTTAAAGAAAGATTATATAGTTTACAGCAACTATACATCCATTCCAGGCACATAAACCCCAAAAGTAAAGGCAGTCACTGTGGATAACAAAGGAAGTTCAGGATTGTATAAGATTAAAACTGCGGTTAGCACCGTAGCTTCACAGCTCCAGCAACCCGGGTTCAGTCCTGGGTATTGCCTATGTGGAGTTTGCAAGTTCTACCTGTGGCCGCGTGGGTTTCAGCCGGGTGCTTCAGTTTCCTCCCACAGCCAAAGACTTGCAGGTTGATCGGTAAATTGGCCATTGTAAATTGCTCCTAGTTTAGGTAGGTGGTAGAAGAATGGTGGGAATGTGTTGGGGAATATGGGATTAATGTCGGATTGGTATAAACAGGTGGTTGTTGTTCTCCACAGACTCGGTGGGCTGAAGGGCCTGTTCCAGTGCTGTATCTCTCTATGTCTCTATAAAAGGCCTATAAAGTTGCCATAAATCGGAGTAAACCTGAGAATTGGGAGGACTTTAGAATACATCAAAGGAGGAAGAAGAAACTGATAAAGAAAGGGAGAATAGAATATGAAAGTTTGTTGGAAAAAATATGAAAACGGACTGTAAAAGCTTCCACAGGTACATAAAAAGGAAACGTTTGGCTAAGACAAATGTGGGTCCATCACAGGCAGTGTCAGTAGAATTTATAATGGGGAACAGAGAAATGGCAGAGAAGCTAAATGATTACTTTGTGTCAGTGGAATATATAAGAAATCTCCCAGAATGAGAGATCCAAATGATTGTAGGAATAAAAAATTGAAGGAAATTAAAAGCATAATACTATGGATGCTGGAAATCTGAAATAAAAACAAGAAATGCTGAAAACACTCAGCAGGTCTGATAGCATCTGTGTAGAGAGAAGCAGAGATAACGTGACCCTTCTTCAGAACTGCAATGAATTGAAGGAAATTAGTATTACTAAGAAGAAATTGAAGAAATTAATTGGGCTGAAGGTTGGTATGTCCCCAGGACCTGATATTCTACTTGCCAGAGTGTTGACGAGATAGCTATGGAAATGCATTGCTGATCATCTTCAAAGAATCTGCAGATTCCGGAGCGGTTCCTGCAGCTTGGAACGTCGCAAATGTCACCCACTATTTAAGAGGGAGGGAGAGAGAAAACAGGGAATTACAAAGCTGTTAGCCTTTCATTAATCGTTGGGAACCTGCGAGAATCATTTCTAAAGGATGTGATAAATGGACTTGGATAACAATGATCTGATTGGGCATAGTTAACATGGATTTATGAATGGGAAATGATGTTTGACGAACCTGTTGGAGATTTTGAGGATGTTACTAACAGAATTGATAAAGGGGAGTTGGTGGACATGGTATACTTGTATTTTCAGAAGGTTTTTGATGAAGTCCACCAGAAGGAGCTTGCTTCGCAAAATTAAAATAAATGGGATAGGAGGTAGTATACTGGCATTTTCACGTTGGCATGGTGTGACTAGTAGGGTACTGCAAGGATCAGAGCTTGGCCTCAGCTGTTCACAATATGTATCGATGATTTGGATGTGGGGACCAAATGTAATATTTCCAAGTTTGTGTATGACACAAAATAAAACGAAACCAATAAAATTCAAGCAGGACTTGACACGGTAGATGCAGGAAGGATGTTCCCGATGGTGGGGAGTCCAGAACCAGGGTTCATAGTCTAAGGATACGGGGTAAAACTTTCAGGACTGAGATGAGGAGAAATTTCTTCACCCAGAGAGTGGCGAGCCTGTGAAAATCTGTCATCACGCCCATATCCAAGGGGGATTGGAAGATTCTGGCCAGTGCCTCGGCTATTTCCAGCATTCCTTCCCTCAGCAACCCTCATACATCCCATCCAGACTGGGTAAATGTTCAACTTTATTGCGGTACAAAAAGTGTTGGATTGAAAAGAATTAACTGAATCTGTTAATTCCGTGACTGTACATAATGTCAGTCTCCATGGACCCTAATTGTGTTTTCCATCTTCTATTAATAAGGGGCTTCTTTCAATGTGTTATCCCACAGTGTCAGTGGGAACATCAGCCCCGGCACTTACAGAGATCAGCTGCTCCAGAGAGATAGAGAGAGGATAGGTTAGAATCTGAGAACAAAAGACTGGAATGTTACAACAATGGGTCAGAATCTGAGAACAATAGATTGGAATGTTACAACAATGGACATGAGTTTATCTTCGGAACTTTACTCTTTTTCTACATATTATGATTGGTTCTCATTAAACACTCGTATCTATCTCGCATTGAAGATAATTCAATACATTTACTATCCCATCCTGGCTATTATTGGGGTCCCTGGTAAGTCTCTCTATCTAGCTATTAATTCTAAAAACATGTTTAACTGCATTACTGTTCGTGTAATTTACTCTGTCCTTCTTGCTGCCGTTGTCTGCCTGGTGAATATCTCCAGATATTAGCTCTATAAACCATTGTCAACTGTATTACAATTCTTGTCATTTACTCTCTCATTTTATTTATTTAATAATAATTAACTAATTAGTGTTAGAAATGTCAGTTGGAGGGGTGAAATGCTTCACCTGTGAGATGTGGGAAGCCCGTGACGCTTCCAGCGTTCTGGAGGACTACATCTGCAGGACGTGTACCCAGTTTAAGCTCCTCATAGACCGCATGGATCGGTTGGAGCGGCAACTGGATGCAGTTAGGAACATGCAAGTGGCGGAAAACGTCATAGTCAGGAGTTTTCGAGAAGTGGTTACACCCAAGCTGCAGGCAGATAGATGGGTGACTGCTAGAAGGGGCAGGCAGTCAGTGCAGGAATCCCCTGTGGCTATCCCCCTCTCTAACAAGTATACCGTTTTGGATACTGTTCGGGGGGATGGCATATCAGGGGAAAACAGCAGCAGCCAGAGCAGTGGCACCACGGCTGGCACTGTTGTTCAGCATGGAGGGACAAAACGCAGAAGAGCAATAGTTATAGGGGAATCTATAGTCAGGGCACAGATAGGCGTTTCTGTGGACGTGAAAGAGACTCCGGGATGGTATGTTGACTCCCTGGTGCCAGGGTCAAGGATGTCTCTGAATGGACAGGGGGAATTCTGAAGGGGGAAGGTGAACAGCCAAAGGTTGTGATACACATCGGTAACAACGACATAGGCAGGAAGAGTGATGAGGTCCTTCAGGGGGAGTTTAGGGAGTTAGGTAGAAAGTTAAAAAACAGGACCTCGAGGGTTGTAATCTCTGGATTACTCCCTGTGCCACATGCCAGTGAGGCTAGAAATAGGAAGACAGTGCAGCTAAACACGTGGCTGAGCAGCTGTTGTAGAAGGGAGGGTTTCAGATATCTGGACCATTGGGATCTCTTCAGGGACAGATGGGACCTGTACAAGAAGGACGGGTTGCATCTAAACTGGAGGGGCACAAATATCCTGGCTGCGAGGTTTGCTAGCGTCACTCGGGAGGGTTTCAACCAGTGTGGCAGGGGGGGTGGGAACCAGAGCAGTAGGACAGCAAGTGAAATAAATGAAGGGGAACTAGTAAATAAGGCCATTAAGACTAAGAGGAAGATCAGGCAGGGAGATGTTGTGGAGAACAGCGGGACTGGTGGTGTGAAGTGCATTTGTTTCAATGCGAGAAGTATAACAGGTAAGGCAGATGAACTTAGAGCTTGGATGAGTACTTGGAATTATGATGTTTTTGCTATTGCAGAGACTTGGTTGAGGGAAGGACAGGATTGGCAGCTAAATGTCCCAGGCTTAAGAAGTTTCAGAAGGGAAAGAGGGGGATATAAAAGGGGTGGGGGAGTTGCATTACTGGTGAAGGAGAATATCACAGCTGTACTGTGGGAGGACACCTCGGAAGGGTTATACAGCGAGGCAATGTGGGTGGTGCTCAGGAATAGGAAGGGTGCAGTCACGATGTTGGGGCTTTACTACAGACCTCCCAACAGCCAGTGAGAGGTAGAGGAGCAGATATGTAGACGTTTTGGAAAGGTGTACAGGTAACAGGGTTGTAGTGGTGGGTGATTTTAACTTCCCCTGTATTGACTGGGACTCACTTAGTGTAAGGGATTTGTATGGGGCAGTATTTGTAAGGAGCATCCAGGAGGGCTTCTTGAAACAATACGTAGATAGTCCAACAAGGGATGGGGCCGTACTGGACCTGGTATTGGGGAATGAGCCTGGCCAGGTGGTCTAAGTTTCAGTAGGGGAGCATTTCGGGAACATTGACCATAATTCCATGAGTTTTAAGGTACTTGTGGATAAGGATAAGAATAGTCCTCGGGTGACGGTGTTAAATTGGGGGAAGACTAATTATAACAATATTAGGCAGGAACTGAAAGATTTAGATTGGGGGCGGCTGTTTGATGGTAAATCAATATCTGACATGTGGGAGTCTTTCAAACGTCAGTTGATTAGAATCCTGGACCAGCATGTTCCTGTGAGGAAGAAGGATAAGTTTGGTAAGTTTCGGGAACTTTGGATAACGCAGGATATTGTGAGCCTCGTCAAAAAGAAAAAGGAAGCATTCGTAAGGGCTGGAAGGCTAGGAACAGACGAATCCCTTGAGGAATATAAAGACAGTAGGAAGGAACTTAAGCAAGGAGTCAGGAGGGCTAAAAGGTGTTATGAGAAGTCATTGGCAAACAGGATTAAGGAAAGTCCCATAGCTTAATATACGTATATAAAGAGCAAGAGGGTAACCAGGGAAAGGGTTGGCCCACTCAAGGACAGAGAAGGGAATCTATGTGTGGAGCCAGAGGAAACGGGCGAGGTACTAAATGCGTACTTTGCATCAGTATTCACCAAGGAGAAGGACTTGGTGCATGATGAGCCTAGGGAAGGGAGTGCAGATAGCCTCAGCCATCTCATTATGAAAAAGCAGGAGGTGTTGGGTGTCTTGCAAAACTTTAAGGTAGTTAAGTCCCCAGGGCCTGATGGGATCTACCCCAGAATACTGAGGGAGGCAAGGGAAGAAATTGCTGGGGCCTTGATAGAAATATTTGCATCCTCATTGGCTCCAGGTGCGGTCCCAGAGGATTGGAGAACAGCCAATGTTGTTCCGTTGTTTAAGAAGGGTAGCAAGGATAATCCAGGAAATTATAGGCCGGTGAGCCTTCCGTTAGTGGTAGGGAAATTATTAGAGAGGATTCTTCGGGACAGGACTTACTCCCATTTGGAAACAAATGAACTTATTAGCGACAGGCAGCATGGTTTTGTGAAGGGGAGGTCGTGTGTCACTAATTTGATTGAGTTTTCTGAGGAAGTGACAAAGATGATTGATGAAGGAAGGGCAGTGGATGTTATCTATATGGACTTCAGTAAAGCCTTTGACAAGGTCCCGCATGGCAGACTGGTACAAAAGGTGAAGTCACATGGGAACAGAGGGGAGCTTGCAAGATGGATACAGAACTGGCTCGGTCATAGAAGACAGAGGGTATCAGTGGATGGGTGCTTTTCTGAATGGAGGGATGTGACTAGTGGTGTTCCACAGGGATCAGTGCTGGGACCTTTGCTGTTTGTAGTATATATAAATGATTTGGAGGAAAATGTAGCTGGTCTGATTAGTAAGTTTGTGGACGACACAAAGGTTGGTGGTGTTGCGGATACTGATGAGGATTGTGAGAGGATACAGCAGGATATAGATTGGTTGGAGACTTGGGCGGAGAAATGGCAGATGGAGTTTAATTCGGACAAATGTGAGGTAATGCATTTTGGAAGGTCTAATCCAGGTGGGAGGTATGCAGTAAATGGCAGAACCCTTAGGAGTATTGACAGGCAGAGCGATCTGGGCGTACAGGTCCACAGATCATTGAAAGTGGCAACGCAGGTGGATAAGGTAGTCAAGAAGGCATACGGCATGCTGATCTTCATGGGTCGGGGCGTGGAGTATAAAAATAGGCAAGTCATGCTGCAGCTGTACAGAACTTTAGTTAGGCCAGAATTAGAATATTGCGAGCAATTCTGGTCGCCACACTACCAGAAGGATGAGGAGGCTTTTGAGAGGTTACAGAGGAGGTTTACCAGAATGTTGCCTGGTCTGGAGAGCATTAGCTATGAGTAGAGGTTGGATAAACTCGGATTGTTTTCACTGGAACGACGGAGGTGGAGGGGCGACATGATAGAGGTTTACAAAGTTATGAGCGGCATGGACAGAGTGGATAGTCAGAAGCTTTTTCCCAGGGTGGAAGAGTGAGTTACTAGGGGACATAGGTTTAAGGTGAGAGGGGCAAAGTTTAGACGGGATGTGCGAGGCAAGCTCTTTACACAGAGGGTGGTGAGTGCCTGGTACTTGTTGTCGGGAGAGGTGGTGGAAGCGGGTACCATCGAGATGTTTAAGAGGCATCTTGACAAATACATGAATAGGATGGGAATGGAGGGATACGGACCCCGGAAGTGCAGACGGTGTTAGTTTCGGCAGGCATCAAGATCGGCGCAGGCTTGGAGGGCCGAATGGCCTGTTCCTGTGCTGTACTTTTCTTTGTTCTTTGTTCTTGTTCTTTGCTGCTGTTGCTGTCTCTATTTCAGGCTCGGAGATCTGTAAACCCTGTTTCACTGAAATACTGTTCTGTTATGTAAATTTTGGGAAGACTGAAGCCAGTGTCATTGGTCTCCATCACAAACTCCATCCCCTATCTGGGAAGCACATACTCCACCCTGCCAAATATCTGAGGTTCAATCGGACAGTTTACAACTTCTGAGTTATATTTAAACCTGAGCTGAGTTCATCTTCATATTCTCTCCATCACCAACCCTGCCTAATACCACCTCTGTGATTTCACCCATCTCCACCTCTGCCTCAGCCCATCTGCTGCGTAAACCCTCATCCGCATCACTGATAAATCCACACTTGACTATTTCAATTCCATCTTGGTCACCCTTCTCGTTATAAACCTCCATAAACCACAGCCCATCCAGAACTCTGCTGCCTGTATTTTAACTCATTCCAAATCCCGATCACCCATCACCCCTGTGCTCACTGATCTACATTGGCTACCGGTCTGACAGCACCTTAATTTTAATATTCTCATTCTTATGTTTGAATCTCTCCATGGCCTCAGCCCTCCATTTATTCATTTTCCCCTCTCCAATTCATATATTCCTGCAAATCTTTCGACTTCACTCTTTTTTCAGTTCTCCTTGTAAAGTGAATTTCTTTTTCTGTATGTGTCCCGAGCCAGGATTATAGACTCCGCAGCAAGACTGCTGCTGACGGTACAGAATTGGGATCCAGAAAGAGATGTGAATCGCACAGCTGGTCACTTCCAGTGTGGTCTGCACAATATCCCATGCTGGGCGGGGCTCCAGCCCAGTCGTATCATCTATGTGCTGTTCGCGTGGTCTTCACAGCCGGCCACTTCTACTGTGGCCTGCACACTGTCCCAAGTTGGGCAGGGCTCTAGCTCAATTGTACCATGTATGTGTTGTTCCTTTGAGGGTGGATTTGAAAGTGATGTCAATGTACCATAGCAGCAGCTTTGATGTACGTCTTTGAAACTTGGTCTGTGCATGTCCACTGACCGCCTGTGTTAGTCAATGTCAGCTGAACATACATTCAGCAGCACGAGGAACCCCCTCTAGTGTCATTTAAAAGGACCAGGCATCCAACATACAGGTGAGGGGCTTTTGACTTACTTCTGCTATTGTAAAGTTATTGGAGGTGCTGTGGATGGTTTTCTGGAGGTTGTGTTGGGAGCTGCTGCAGACATTCAGGGAGGACAGAAGATTTGGTGACCCAACTCTGGAAGAGGTATTGGGACTGTAGTTACAGTGTCTCTGGGTCTGTCACATGACCAACAAATGGAGCAGAGGCTGCAGAGAGGGAAGCTCTGTAAATATAGAGGAGCAGGGTGCTCTGCCCTACCCACCCCGGGTGTTCCAAGAGCACTTTTCCTACCTACACTTAACCCAGGAGCAGTGTGTGAGGTGACTCTGATTCAATAAGGAGGTGGTCACAGAGCTGTGTCACCTCCTGTAACACAACCTGGAGCCTCACACCAGGGTGAGGACGGAGCGGTCAGTGGCCGTCAAGGTCACAGTTTAATTGAACTTCTATGTATCTGGATGGTTCCAGGCAGGAGCAGGTGACATATCTAACATAGAGTGGTAGAAATCGATGGAGTCATTTACAACACAGAAGGAGGCCATTCAGCCACTCTATGCCGGCTCTCTGTGGAACAATCCAGTCAGTTCCACTCCACCGCTCAATTCCCGTATCCCTGCAAGTTCATTTCCTTCAGGTGTCCATCCAGTTTCCTTTTGAAATCATTGATTGGCTTGGTTCCACCACCCTCATGCGTAGCGAGTTCCAGCTCATTACCATCCACTGTGTAAAAAAGTTCCTCCTCATATTCCCCCTGTATCTCTTTCCCGAAACCTTCCATCTGTGTCCCCTAGTCCTTGTTTCATCAGTTAATGGGAACAGTTTTTCCTTGTCTATCTTTTCTAAGTCTATCATAATCATGTACACCTCTATCAAATCTCTCTCAATCTCCTTTACACCAGGGAGAACAACTCCATCTTCTCCGAACTCACTTTGTAACTAAACTCCCATCCCTGGAATCATTCTGGTAAATCTCCTCTGCACCCTTTCAGGGACTGTCACATCCTTCCTACAGTGTGGTGACCAGAACTGTACTCAGTTCTCTAGTTGGGGTCCAACCAAAGCTTTATGAAGTTTCTGCATATCTTCCCTTATTTTGTATCTTTGCCTCCAATGATGAAGCCCAAGATCTGATATGATTGACTAAGCACCCTCCTAATATGTCCTGGCACCTTCAAAGATCAATGCATATGGAGCCCCAGGTCCCTCTGTTCCTGCACAATCTTTAGAACTGTGTCATTATGTCTATATTGCCTTCCTCGTCCATCTGATAAAATGCATCACCTCACACTCCTCTGTATTAAATTCTACCTGCCACTTCTCTGTCCATTCTGCTAGCCGATCTACATCATGTTGTAGGTGGTTTGTGACATCCTCACTGTTTACCACGCCTCCAAGATTGCAATCATCAGAAAAAATGTAAATTCTACTCATTATTTCAAGATCCATGTCATTTATATATAGCAAAGAAAAAACACAGTGTTCCTCGCACTGACCATTGGGGAACTTCACTGTCTACCATCCTCCAGTCTGAAAAACAACCATTTAACACATTTCTCTTTTTTCTGTCATTTGGACAATTTTTGATTCAACTGGATGCTATTCCTGAGCTTCAATTTTGTTAATCAAGCTTTTGTGTGGTTGCTCATTGAACAATTTCATCAAATCCATGCATACAACATCCACCACATTCCCTTCATCAACCTTCTCAGATCATCGAAATAAATTCAATTAGTTCAGTCAAGCATGATCTGCCTTAGAAATCCGTGCTGACAATCCTTAAATATCTCAAACCTCTCCAAGTGTGTGTTGATTTTTCCCTGATAATTGCTTCTCAAACTTAACTCACCAATGATGTTAAACTAACTGACCAGTAGTTGCGAGGCCTGTCTGTTGTCCATTGATAATTCAGAGAGTTGAGGGTGACCATCTATGTCATCAATTTCTCCCTCAGCAGGGAGAAGCAGGATGAGTGATCCCGTAGCTTTGTCAGGATAGCGGGATTCCTGATGGCACAGGTGGCTCTGCGGGGCCCCCATGTCAACGGGGATAGGTACAGGAACTGGAAGCACTCTCACTCCATTAATGTACTGTTGGTGTGTGAGCATGCCCAGTACATCATGTTGGTGAATGTCCACTATCCTGGCAGCAGCAAGGATACCTTCATTCTGAATCAGTCAGCCGGTCCCTATACTCCGGGGCTCCTTACAGAACCAGAATGTGGCTTCTCGGAGGCAAAGGAAACCCCTCTAGACACAGCTCATGTTTCTACACCACCAAACCACATCCCACACCAACCAACCTCACAAAATTAACATGTGTAAAACATGAGCAATGAAGTCACCAGGAACATGGTGGAACAGACCATCGGTGTGATGAAGCAATGCTTCCGATGTCTGAACTGCTCGGGGGTGCCCTCCAGTACACACTGGAGCAGGTGTCCAGGTTCATGGTGTTCTGCTGCATCCTTCATATCATCACCATCATGAGGACACAGGCATTGGCACCAGGAATCTGGAGGATACCTCAGGAGGAGGAGGAGGCAGGGAGGATATTTCCTGGATGCCTTCCAGCCGGACAGGTTGTCGGAGAGTCCCTGCTAAGATACCGGTTCCCATAGGACAACTTTTCTTTCCCGCCATGGATCCCCCATTCTCCACCATTACACCCATCTGAGATGCCCCATCACAGTGTTATTACAGCACAGAAGGAACTATTCAGCTCATAGTGTCTGCACCGGCTCTCCGAATGCACAATTCACCTAATCCCATTCCCTGCCTTCTTCCCGGAACCCTGCACATTCTTCCTTCTCATATACCAGTTTATTCAGCTTTAGCATGTTCATAGATGTGGTCACCACACTGCTGAAGAGCATGCAGGGAGAGTGGGAATGGGTGATCAGCAGGCAGTCAAATATTATCAGGCAAGTAGTGCCGGAGACCCCTGAGTGCATCTCACTCTCCAACAGGTATTCAGTTCTGAATACTGAGGAAAGTGATGCTTCACCTGGGGAGTGCAGCCACAGCAAGTCCATGGCACCACGGGTGGCTAAGCTGCAGAGCGGGATACAGGGATGACTGGAAGAGCCATAGTGATAGGTGAGTCAATAGTCAGGGGAACAGACTGGCGCTTCTGTGGCCATAGACGTGAATCCAGGATGGTGTGCTGTCTCCCAGGTGCCAGGGTCAAGGATGTCACTCAGCGACTGCAGAACATCTTGAAGGAGGAGGGGAACAGCCAGAAGTCGTGGTCCACATGGGAACCAACGACAGAGGTAGAAAGCGGGATGTGGTCTTGCAGTCAGAATTTAGGGAGCTAGGGAAGAAATTAGCAAGCAGGACCTCAAACATAGTCAAAAAGTAGAATTCTCCAGATTACTCCCAGTGCCAGGTGCAACTTAGTATATAAATAGAAAGATAAGGCAGACGAATGTGTGGCTGGAAAGATGATGCAGGAGGGAGGGATTCATATTCCTGGGATACTGGGACCGGCTCTGGGGGAGATGGGACCTTGACAGGCCGAACGGGTTGCACGTGAACAGAGCCAGGACTGGGTTCCTTGAGGAACAGTTTGCTAGTGCTGTTGGGGAGGGTTTAAACTAGTTTGGCAGGGAGGTGGGGGACCTGAGGGTAGACTCAGCTGGGAAAAAAATCAGAAATGAAAATGGAAGGTGGAAAATTAATGGATGAGTCTAGAAGACAAAGGAAATGAGGGTGAGAAAATGAAAAAAAGGTTTGGCAGTGTTCAAGGGTATCTATTTCAATGTATGGAGTGCTGCAAATAAAGCAGATGAGCGGAGGGAAAAGATAGACATGTGGCAGTATGATATCATAGTTATTACAGAAACATGGCTTAAGGAGGGACAGGAATGGCAACTCAACGTTCCTTGTTACCGGGTTTTCAGATGCGATAGGGAGGGGGTTAAGAAAGGAGGGGAATGGCAATTCTGGTCAAGGAATCTTTTGCAGCTGTGAGGAGGGATGATATGTTGGAAGGTTCATCAAGTGAGGCGATATGGATTCAGCTGAGGAACCAAAAAGGGGCAATCTCACTGCTGGGAGAGTGATCTCGACAGCCAAATAGTCAGAGGTTGATAGAGGAGCAGATAAGTAGGCAAGTCTCTGAGAAGTGCAAGAACAATAGGGCAGTAATAGTAGAGTATTTTAATCACTCCGATGTTAACGAGGATAGTTTTAGTATGAAAAGAATTGAGGGAGCAGAATTCTTGAGGTGCATTCAGGACAACATTTTTGTCCAGCATGCAGAAAGTCCAACAGGAGAGGGTGCAGTTTTCGACTTTGTTTTAGGAAATGACGCTGGGCAGGTGTATGGAGTGTCAGGGGAGAGCATTTTGGTGGGAGTGATCATAATTCAGTCAGTTATAACATAACTATGGAAAAGTACAGACATAGAATAGGATTTAGAGGCAAGGCCAATTTTACTAAACCGAGGAGCGAAAGTGGACTGGAAACAGCGACTTGAAGGTAAATCTGCCTCAGAGCACTGGGAGGCATTCAAAGTGGAGATTCAAGGGGTTCAGGGTAAACATGTTCCCACAAAGAAAAAGGGTGAGGCGGCCAAATCTAGAGTCCCATGGATGTCAAGGAGCCTATACGGTAAGATAAGACAGAAAAGGGAAGCATACATCCGACACTGAGAACTCAATACTCCAGAAAGTTGAGAGGAGTTTAGAAAGTGGAAGGGTTAAATCAAAAAGGAAATTAGGACAGCAAAGAGAGAGCATGAAAGTATATTGGCAAGCTAAGTCAAGGTGAACCCAAAGATGTTTTCTCAATACATTAAGAGTAAGAGGTTAACTAAGGGGAGGGTAGGGCCCATAAAAGACCAAAAATGTAACCTCTGCGTAGGGGTGGAAGATATTGGTATGGTTTTATTGAATACTTTTAGTGTCTTCAGAGAAGAGGGCGGATGCAGATATTGTAGTTAAGGAGCAAGAGTGTGAATTATTGAATGTGATCAACATACTGAGAGAGGAAGCGTTAATGGGATTAGTATCCTTGAAAGTTGATAAATCACCTGATCCAATTGAAATGTGCCCCAGGTTGCTACAAGAATCAACAGAGGAAATAGCAAAGGGTCTGACTATCATTTTCCAGTCCTCACTGGATACAGTATGTGGTGCCGGAGTATTGGAGAATTGCTGACGTTGGACCTCTGTTTAAAAAGGGAGTGAAGGATAGTCTGAATAATTACAGGCCTGTCAGTCTAACCTCAGTAGTGGGAAAATGGTTGGAATCTTTCTGAGAGACGGGGTAAACTGTCACTGAGACAGGCACAGGTTAATAAAGGATTGTCAGCATGGATTTGTTAAGGGAAGAGCTTGTTTGACCAACTTGATCGAATTTTTCGAAGATGTAACAAGGGATATAGATGAAAGATGCAGTTGATGTGGTCTACATGGATTTTAGCAAGGCTTTTGACAAGATCCCACATGACAGACTGGTTCAAAAAGAAAATTCCATGGAATTCAGGGAAATGCAGCGAGGTGGATACAAAATTGGTTCAGTGGCAGGAAACAAAGGGTAATTGTTGACGGGTATTTTAGTGACTGGAGCACTGTTTCCCGTGGTGTTCCAGAAGGGCTCAGTACTGGGTCCCCTGCTTTTAGTGACGGTCTGGAACCCACTGCCGGAAAGGATGTTTGAGGCAGAAACCCTCTACTCATTAAAAAGCGGTCTGAATGTGCACTTCAAGCGTCATAATCTGTAGGGCTATGGATCAAATGCTGGAAGGTGGGATTCGAATAGGTGGATCATTTTTCGGCTGGTACAGATACGATGGGCCAAGTGGCCTCTTTCTGTCCCTTAAGGTTTCTACGTGTCTATAATTCTATAACATGAAACACGCTATCCTCATTAACACTCACAGTTATATCAACAAACCCTATCAAGATTATCAGAAATGATTTTCCATTAACCTATCCGTGCTGCTTGTCATTTATTATCCCATGATTTTACATGCAAGATATATTTTTATGTCAGGCTGCTGCTTGACTAGTCTGTGGGACAGCTCTCCCAACTTTGGCACAAGCCCCCAGATGTTAGTAAGGAGGACATTGGATGGTCGACAGGGCTGAGTTTGTCCGTGTCGTTTCCGGTGCCTAGGTCGATGCTGGGTAGTCCATCCGGTTTCATTCCTTTTTATTGACTTCATAGTAGTTAGATACAACTGAGTGGCTTGCTAGCCCATTTCCGAAGGCATGTAAAAGCCAACCACATTGATTTGGTCTGGAGTCACATGTAGGCCACCAGGTAAGGGCAGCAGATTTCCTTCCCTAAAGAACATTAGTGAACCTTATGTTTCACTGGAGAGTTTCCATCTTCTATCACTCTCATATCCAAGGATGACTGAAAGATTCTGGCCAGTGCCTCTGCTGCTTCCACCATACCTTCCCTCAGCAACCCTCATACATCCCATCCAGGCCAGGCAAATGTTCAACTTTGTTATTGTACAAAAAGTGTGGAATTGAAAGGGGTTAACTGAACCTGTTTGTTCAGTGACTGTATTTAATGTTAGTCTCCATGGACCCAAATTGTGTCGCTGGAGTGTTTTCAACTTCTATTAATAAGGGGCTCCTTTTAATGTGCTCTTCCATGGTATCAGCAGCAGCATCGCCTCCGGCACTAACAGAGATCAGCGGCTTCAGACAGAGGGAGAGGATAGATCAGAATCTGAGAACAATAGATTGGAATGTTGCAACAATGGGTCAGAATCTGAGAACAATAGATTGGAATGTTACAACAATGGATCAGAATCTGAGAACAATAGATTGGAATGTTACAACAATGGAAAGCAGGAGTTTCTCCTCTTCGTTTGACCTGGTTACTGCTGATTATTATTGGATGACATTAGAATTGCGGATCTATTATGCACTGAGGATGATTCAATTTATTTACTATCCCATACTCGCTATTATTGGTGTCCCTGGTAAGTCTCCAGCTGCAACTATTAGATTCTGAAAACATATTTCACTGACATGGTGTTCTTGTCATTTAAATCATGAGAAGACTGAAGTCATTGTCTTCAGTTTTTGTCACATACTCTATTCCCTATCGACAGTCTGCATCCCCCTCACTGCCCGTTGTCTGAGGCTGAACCAGGAAGTTTACAATCTCTGGTACCTGTTTAATGCTGAGCTGAGTTCATCCCCATATTCTCGCGATCCCCAACCCTGCCTATTGTTACGGCCAGGTGAGGATGGGTCACAATCGCTCGTCTTATTTGACCACAACTCTGTTTGTTCTTTTTAACCAGTGGATGTGCTAACCCTCTCATTGAGTATTTTACCTTTTACCTTTGGATTGACAGTGAAGGACCTGATCGGGCAGGTTCTCTTGAGTTTAAACAGGAAAGAGGTGAGTTTATTATACTTAACAATATCAACCCGATCTAAATAAAATCATAAAAAATACACCACACATTTACGCACAGACGCGTACGAGAATCACGCAGAAATAGATTACAGAGTGAGAAGATGGGAGTCCGGAATAAATATTAAAATAAAATACTCATTATGTGATGTTGGATGACACGGTGGTCTTCCGGCTGCAGTTGTATTCTTGAAGTCTTTGGCTGGTCAAAGTGCCCTTTGTGGCTGGCCCACATGGCTCAGGGATTTCTTTGAGGCAGACTTGTAGGTGGCTGTCTTTCCCTGGTTTGTCTGTCTGTGGTAATCTGTCGGCTTGGAGGGACCACAGTTGCATGTGGTATTCAAACTTGTGACGTTATCTGGAGAGAGAGAGATGGGGGGACGCAGCCCTTCTGCTTCTGCACAGTTTGAATCACTGGCTTGTCAGTCTTTGTCCAGGGGAAACTCCCAGCTTTCACATAGATGGACAGAAGGCCTCATGACTGTCTCAGTGTATTCGCTGGAACCTTATAATGAGATTCAAGGTTGGAAACTTCTGTCAACCCAGGGCTCAGGGTGCCAGTATTTATAATTGGAGGAGTTTGCTCTTTCAAAGTCAATATGTCAGGATGTCCTTGTATGCCGTGTTAATGAAAGTAATTTAAGGTAATTCAATCACTAGAGCAAGCCAATGATACAGGTCGAGACTCAGCAGACATGTGTCTCCCGTTGGAGGCCTTTGAATGTGAAAAGGTGTTTCAGATGCCAATTGAGGTGGGCATCTTGTCTGCCAGTTTTTTCAAGGTTAACTGTGGGATTTCTTTTTTCATTAAAGGTTTACTGTAAGTTTCAAATCGGTGAATTAAAATTCCTCATTGAGCATATTGTGTTATCTTGACACCGCCACGGCACACTGAAAGAAATGTGATAATAGGAACATTTCATTACAGAATTGTGGGAAGAAATAGAAGGAAATACACTTTCATTCTCAATAATCACTTCTCAAATTCACACATGAATCTTAGAATTACTGCAGCTGTCATTGTCTGTTGCAGTTGTGCTGATTTAATTGTTTTGGAGTTTTGTCTGGGATGGTTATGTGTCGGGTTCGACCCTGGACATCTGCGATTACATTGGTTTTTTTTCTCTCTTGCAATGAAGCTTTAACTATTTAGGTTCCTGCACCTTGATGATCTTTCTCCCTGTGAGGTGTCTGAGATTTCCTCTGGACCTTTGTTCTTGCTGAGCACGGCATTGAAATTTATTTATTTATTTATTTATTTATTTAGAGATACAGTACTGAAACAGGGCCTTCGGCGCACCAAGTCTCTGCCGACCATCAACCACCCATTTATACTAATCCTACATGAATCCCATATTCCTACCACATCCCCACCTTCCCCTGACACCTACCTATACTAGGGGCAATTTATAATGGCCAATTTACCTATCAACCTGCAAGTCTTTGGCTGTGGGAGGAAACCGGAGCACCCGACAAAAACCCACGAGGTCACAGGGAGAACTTGCAAACTCCGCACAGGCAGTACCTAGAATCGAACGTGGGTTGCAGGAGCTGTGAGGCTGTAGTGCTAATCACTGCACAACTGTGCTGCCCCAAGTTGTAGGGTTTGATTTGTTTTGAGTTTGGGACCTGATCATTGGGTTCTTCAGTGGGTAGATCCACACTGGCCTTACTTTTAACTTTCTGCTGAGGTACGCAAGTGCTGTTTACTTTAGGGAAATTTCCCTTCCCTTTTCTCTTCACTATGAGGAGGATATTTTTCCAAATCTGCCCTATTTCCTCTGGGACAGTATTGTTCGCTAGTGTCTGTCCAGCTTTCACTGCACTTTCCAGCGGCACTTTGACTAGGTAAGACATCTCCCTTACCATTGGCATGCCTTTTTGGGAACTTTCTTTGTCCCTCCACGTTTCTGTAAATGTTGTTAGCAGCATTTTTAGGGTCCCTGTTTGACCTGCATTGAAGGAGGAGAGTGAGTGGTCTAATTTATCTAACATTTCAGGGTTGGCTAATAGGAGAGTAGGGAGTTCCAGTTGGGAATCCTCCTGGCCCTCCTCGAACTTGTCCTCACTGTCCTTTTCAATCATCCCTCCTGACTGTCTGACAGGTCTGTACTTGTCTGTCCCCTCCACAGTCTTTATTTTTTGCCTTTGCTCTGGGGTGTAAATTAAATAATTTACCCGCTATTCTTTTTGTCACTCGATGTGGACCACTGAATCAGGATTTCAGTGGTTGACCCTGCATTGGGAGTAATAACAATACATGGTCTCTGGGCTGAAATGTTCTAGCCTTGGCATTTTTTCCTGCTTACCTTCTCATAGCTGCCTAGGAGATCTTTAGGTGTTCCTGCGCCTTTGCCCAGGCTCCCGTGAGCCGCTCCCAGAGCATGGAAATGTATTCTAACATGGAAGACTCATCCCTGTGTCCGAAAAACTTCTTGAATCGTTTAAGCAGAGCTCTCACCTCGTGTCCATAAATTAATTCAAAGAGACTAAAGCCAGTGGAAGCATTGGATAAGTCCCTGGTAACCAACAGGTGAAATCATAGCCCTTTGTCCCAGTCATGGGGTTACTCATAGCAGTATGGCCTAATCATTGTCTTTAGGGTCTGGTGGTGCCGCTCCAAAGCCCCTTGTGACTGTGGGTGGTAGGCTAAGGACCTTAGCTGGGTGATGTCCAGATTACCCATGACCTTTTCAAAAATACTGGACATAGAATGTGTGCCCTGATCCAACTGGATCTCAGCAGGCAGGCCATTATCGGGTAAAGAATTGGGTTAGCCCCTCCACCACTACATTGGCAGAGATAGCTCTTAGGGAGAATGGCCTCTGGGAATCGGGTCACCACATCCATAATGGTGAGAAGATACTGGTAATCCCGTTTTGTTTTCAGCAGGTGTCCCACACAATCCACCAGCACTCTGCTGAAGGGTTCCCCAAAAGCTGGTAGATGAATTAGGGTGCAGATTTTATTGCAGGTTGGGGCTTCCGCACCACCTAGCGCATGTGACTAGTTTTACAGAACTCCACCACATCTTTGTGGAGTTGTGGCCAGTCAAACTGCTGTCTTATGCGGGCTTTGATTTTTCATACACCGACATGTCCAGTCATTGGAATTTCGTCGGCCATTCTTAATATTTCTTTAAGGGACCTCAGCGGCACCACTATCTGGTGAACCACTGTCCTCTCTTCATCCGCAGGTCTGTGAGGAGGTCTCCACTTCCTCATCAGCACCTCGTTCCTTAAATAGTAAACACACTGCAATTCCCTCTGCTTCAGTTTTGGTTTGGACAGTCTGTGCTATTTTTTAACACAGGGTCGGGGGATTGAGCCTCAACTAAGGAAGATCTGTTTAGCAAATCCTTTCTGTTCTCTAACTTCCCAAAGAAGGTTGCAGAAAGTCAGGCAGTCGGGTCATCCATCTACAGTGTCAGTTCAGGGAATGTTTGGCCGTGGACCGTGTCACCACACAATCAGGGAGAATGTCAGGGGCCTTATCCTGTAACTGCTCTGTCTTCTGGCCCTATTTTAGTCTCTCGAGAACTACCAGGGAACTGGCACCTTTTCCCTTGTCAGATCATTACCCAGGAGCAGGTCGACCCATCCATCGGTAAACTAGGTACAATCCCCTTGGATACCGGTCCTGAAACTGGGCCACACTCCAAGTGCAGTCGTTATAAAGGTATGGACATATACTGTCTTCCGATACAATTCACTAACTCTTCAGCATTCACTGCACTATCGAAGAAAGGTCATTCCTTTTCCCAGCAGAAGGGATTGGGTGGCCCCTGTATCCCTTAGTATGATTATGGGTTTGCTTGCCTCACTCAAGGTGGATGGGGTCACTTTTCCTTGGGATTATAAGTCCTGGTAACTCTCAGGGAGTTTGTTAAGATTTCCTGCACTCTCAGTGGTAGGTTTACTGGGTCTGACTGCCACAGTTAAAGGCACAGCCTGATCTGCTGTGATTTCCATCAGGGCCCGTTTTCCTGCACTGATCTGGTGGACATTTAAAAAAAAAAAATTCATTCACAGAATGTGGGCGTGGCTGGCCAGGCCATCATTTATTGCCCAACCCTAATTGCCCTTGCCAAGGTGGTGGTGAGCTGCCTGCTTGAACCGCAGTAGTCCATATGGGGTAGGTATACCCACACTGCTGTTAGGAAGGGAGTTCCAGGATTTTGACCCAGCGAGTGAAGGATCGGCAATATTGTTCCAAGTCACGATGGTGTGTGCCTTGGAGGGGAACTTGCAGATGGTGGTGTTCCCATGTATTTGCTGCCCTTGTCCTTCTAGTTGGTAGAGGTCGCGGGTTTGGAAGGTGCTGTCTAAGGAGCCTTGGTGCATTGCTGCAGTGCATCTTGTGGATGGTACACACTGCTGCCACTATGCGTCGGTAGTGAATGTTTGTAGATGGGGTGCCAATCAAGCGGGCTGCTTTGTCCTGGATGGTGTTAAGCTTCTTGAGTGCTGTTGGAGCTGCACCCATCCAGGCAAGTGGAGAGTATTCCATCACACTCCGAACTTGTGCCTTGTCGATTGTGGACAGGCTTTGGGGAGTCAGGAGGTGAGTTACTCGCCTCAGGATTCCTAGCCTCTGACCTGCTCTTGTAGCCACGGTATTTATATGGCTACTCCAGTTCGGCTCCTGGTCAATGGCAGCCCCTAGGATGTTGATCGTGGTGGATTCAGCGATGGTAATGCCGTTGAATGTCAAGGACAGATGGTTAGATTCTCTCTTCTTGGAGATGCTCATTGCCTGGCACTTGTGTGGCGCGAATGTTACTTTCCACTTATTAGCCCGAGCCTGGATATTTTCCAGGTCTTGCTGCATTTCTACACAGACTGCTTCAGTATCTGAGGAGTCGCGAATGGTGCTGAACATTGTGCAATCATCAACGAACATCCCCACTTCTGACCTCATGATTGAAGTAAGGTCATTGATGAAGCAGCTGAAGATGGTTGGGCCCAGGACAGTACCTGATGTACTCCTGCAGTGATGTCCTGAAGCTCAGCTGATTGACCTCCAACAACCACAATCATCTTCCTTTGCGCTAGGTATGACTCCAGCCAGCGGAGGGTTTTCCCCCTGATTCCTATTGCCCTCAGTTTTGCTAGGGCTCCTTGATGCCATACTCGGACAAATGCTGCATTGATGTCAAGGGCAGTCACTCTCACCTCACCTCTTGAGTTCAGCTCTTTTGTCCATGTTTGAACCAAGGCTGTAATGAGATCAGGATGAGTGGCCCTGTTGGAACCCAAACTGAGCATCACTGAGCAGGTTGTTGCTAAGCAAGTGCCGCTTGATGGCACTGTTGATGACATCTTCCATCACTTTACTGATGATTGAGAGGAGGCTAATGGGGCGGTAATTGGCCGGGTTGACTTGTCCTGCTTTTTGTGTACAGGACATACCTGGGTAATGTTCCACATTGCAGGGTGGATGCCAGTGTTGTAGCTGTACTGGAACAGCTTGGCTAGGGGTGCAGCAAGTTCTGGAGCACAGGTCTTCAGTACTATTGCCGGAATATTGTCAGGGCCCATAGCTTTTGCAGTATCCATTGCCTTCAGTCGTTTCTTGATATCATGCGGAGTGAATCGAATTGGCTAAAGTTTGGCATCTGTGATGCTGGGGACTTCAGGAGGAGGCCGAGATGGATAATCAACTCGGCACTTCTGGCTGAAGATTGTTGCAAATGCTTCAGCCTTATCTTTTGCACTGATGTGCTGGGCTCCCCCATCATTGAGGATAGGGATATTTGTGGAGCCACCTCCTCCAGTTAGTTGTTTAATTGTCCACCACCATTCACGGTTGGATGTGGCAGGACTGCAGAGCTGAGATCTGATGCGTTGTTTATGGGATCGCTTAGCTCTACGCAGTTTGGCATGCAAATTGTCCTGGGTTGTAGCTTCACCAGGTTGACACCTCATTTTGAGGTATGCCTGGTGCTGCTCCTGGCATGCCCTCCTGCACTCTTCATTGAACTAGGGTTGGTATCCTGGCTTGACGGTAATGGTAGAGTGGGGGATATGCCGGGCCATGAGGTTACATATTGTGGTTGAGTACAATTCTGCTGCTGCTGATGGCCCACAGCGCCTCATGGATGCCCAGTTTTGCATTGCTAGATCTGTTGGAAATCTATCCCATTCAGCATGGTGATAGTGCCACAGAACACGATGGACGGTATCCTCAATGTGAAGGCGGGACTTCGTCTCCACAAGGACTGTGCGGTGGTCACTCCTACCAATACTGTCATGGACAGATGCATCTGCGGCAGGCGGATCGGTGAGGACGAGGTCAAGTATGTTGTTCCCTCGTGTTGGTTCCCCCACCACCTGCCGCAGCCCCAGTCTAGCAGCTATGTCCTTTAGGACTCGGCCAGCTTGGTCAGTAGTGGTGCGACCGAGCCACTCATGGTGATGGACATTGAAGTCCCCCACCCAGAGTACATTTTCTGCCTTTGCCACCCTCAGTGCTTCTTCCAAGTGCTTTTCAACATGGAGGTGTACTGAGTCATTAGCTGAGGAGGGCGGTAGGTGGTAATCAGGACTCTCATTAATCTTACAGGTTTTCCCGACACTTCCACCAGTCAGCATGACGGTGATCTGCCTCATTACAATGGAAACACACATGGCTTCGGCTGTTACTCCTGCTCTCAGTACCGTCTTATTTGGCCTGAGGAAGGGCTCCCGTGTGTCCAGCTTTTCCTTCTTGCCCATGGCTGTTCAGGGTCCGATCAGCCTCCCACCTTTTATTCTCGGGTCTTTGGGTTTACTAGGGAAGGGTTTCCCTTTGGGGCTAAGGCCTTGTATACAAGGGAAAATTCATCAGCCAGAATTGCAACCTGCCTGGCTCTTTGAACCTTCTGTTCCTCTGTGTGTGTTTTAATGGGAGGGGAACGAGTTTGTGAACTCTTCGAGATGGATCACTGCTCTGAGATTTATATATGTGGGCTGTATCCTGATCTTCTGTATCCACTGGTCAAAAGCAAGCACCAAAACAGACTGTAAATCTTCTATTGGTTCATAAAATGGTAATGTTTAGCTCAGACAAATGTAGGGCCATTACAGGCAGAGTCAGGAGAATTTATAATGGGGAATTGAGAAATGACAGAGAAGTTAAATGTGATTAGCACCGCAGCCTCTCAGCTCCAGCGACCCGGGTTCAATTCTGGGTACTGCCTGTGTGGAGTTTGCAAGTTCTTCCTGCGTCTCCGTGGGATTTCTCCGGGTGCTCAGGTTTCCTCCCACAGCCAAAAGACTTGCAGGTTGGTAGGTTAGTTGACCATTATAAATTGCCCCTAGTATAGGTAGGTGGTAGGGAAATATAGGGACAGGTGGGGATGTGGTAGGAATAAGGGATTAGTGTAGTATAAAATGAGAGGTTGATGGTCGGCACAGACTCGGTGGGCCGAAGGGCCTGTTTCAGTGCTGTATCTCTAAACTAAACAAAAAAATATTTTGTGTCTGTCTTCACTGAGGAAGATACAAGAAATCTCCCAGAATTAGAGATCCAAGGGATTGGGAGAATGAAGAATTGAAGGAAATTAGTATTAGTGAGAAGTTTATATTGGAGACATTAGTCGGGCTGATGTTTGACAATTATCCAGGATCTGATATTCTATATCCCAGAGTGTTGAAGGAAGTAGTAATGGAGATTGTTCATGCATTGGTGATCATCGTTCAAAATTCTATCACTTCTGGAACGCTTCCTGCAGATTGGAAAGTAGCAAATGTCATCCCACTGTTTAAGAAGGGAGGGAAAGAGAAAATTGGGAACAACAACCACCCATTTATGCTAACACTACAGTAATACCATATTCCCTACCACCTACCTACACTAGGGGTAATTTATAATGGCTAATTTATCTATCACCTGCAAGTCTTTGGCTGTGGGAGGAAACTGGAGCACCCGGCGAAAGCCCACGTGGTTACCATTTCATCAGTACTAGGGAACATGTTGGAATCTATTCTAAATTATGCGATAAATGGATCTGATTGGGCAGAGTCAACATGGATTTATGAATGGGAAATCATGCTTGATGAACCTGTTGGTTTTTATTTTTTGGATGTCACGAACAAAATAGAGAAGGGGAGTCGGTGGATTTTCAGAAAGCTTTTGATTAAGTGCCCCATTGTATGTTGGTCAGCAAAGTTAAAGAACATGGGATAGGAGGTAATATACTGACTAGCAGTAAGGATTGGTAAACAGGCAGGAAACAGAGAGTAGGAATAAATGGGCCATTCTTGCTTTGGCAGGCTGTGACTAATGGAGTACCGCAGGGATCTGTGCTTGGGCCCCAGCTGTTCACAATATCTATCAATGATTTGGATATTGGGACCAAAGTAATATTTCAAGTTCGCAGATGACACAAAACTAGGTGGAAATGTGTGTTGTGAGGAAGATGCAAAGTGGTTTCAAGGAAATTTGGACAGACTTAGTGAGTGGGCAAAAACATGGCAGATGGAATATAATGTGGAAAAATGTGAAATTAGCCACGGTGGTAGGATGAATGGACGTGCAGAGTGTTCTAATTGGTGAGAGATTAGAAAGTGTAGATGTACAAAGGGACCTGGGTATCCTCATTATAAGTAATTGACAGCTAACATGCAGGTGCAGCAAGCAATTAGGAAGGCAAATGGTATGTTGGCCTTTATCACGAGTTGATTTGAGTAGTGAAGTCTTGCTGCAATTGTCTAGAAACTTTTTTAGACCGCAGATGGAGTGCTGTGCGCAGTTCTGGTCTCTTTACCTGAGGAAGGATATTATGACCACAGAGGGAGTGCAAAGAAGGTTCACCAGACTTCTTCCCGGGATGGTGGGACTGTCCTATAAAGAGAGATTGGGGAAGCTGGGCCTGTATTCTCTAGAGTTTCGAAGAATGAGAGGTGATCTCATTGAAACCTACAAAATACTTAAAGGGATAGACAGGGTAGATGCAGCTAAGATGTTTCCCCTGGTTGGGGAGTCCAGAAATAGCAGACATAATTATAAAACAAAAGAGAAGCCACTTAGGACAGAGATGAGGAGAAATTTCTTTACTCAGATGGTTCTGAATCTTTGAAATTCTCTCCCCAGAGAGCTGTGGAAGTACGGCCATTGAGTATGTTTAAAGTAGGGATTGACAGTTTTATCAATACCACTGACAAAAAGGGATATGAGGATAGTGTGGGGGAAAAGTCTTTGGTTGATCAACCATGATCATATTGAATGGTGGAGCAGGCTCGATGGGCTGAATGGCCTACTCCTGCTCCTTTGCCCCTATGTTCGGAAGCTGCTTAACACTTTCAAACTCGAGGTCAGTTTAGTCAGGCTGCTTTCTGAGGGTTTGGAATGTTTGACGGTACACTTCCAGTACTATTTCATGTACACCCAGGATAGCAATTTTAGTCATCTCATAATGTGATGAACTTTCATCTGGCAACAGTGAATAAACCTCATGGACTTTTCCTGTTATTCTACTTTGTAAAAACAGTGTACAACTCTCTGTCAGTCATTTCAGCTGCTTTGCAAGCATTTCAAAACTGATGAAAAACTCTGACACGTCCTCCTTATTGAAATTTGGAACGAACTGGGAGAACATTAAGAGCTCAGCACATGGTCCTGAACTATGGGTAGCTCCTTCACTAGCTGTGCCTTCAGTGGGTGGACTGGGACTTCCTCTAGTTGTTTGAGCCACCTTAACTCCCTTTCCTCCTTCTCCTTCTGGAACACTCTTACTTTTTCCCTTTCTTGACGCTCTGCTATTTCTCGCTCTCAATAGAATTCTAATTCTAGTCTCTTCTGTTCTAGTTTTACCTTAGCTAACATTACACTATCTGTCAGTGATTCTAACCCTGTTTGAATTTTCTGCTGCAAATAAAAAATGGTTGGAAACAAGTCTTAGAATTTCGGGTTTCCAATCTTTTGGACGGAGAATAATCCCTAACTGTCCAGCAACATTACACAACTTTTCAACAGAGAGGGGTTTTAACCTGTACCGATTTACTTCACTCTGTATGTAATTCCTTTATTGGGAATGTAAATTCTTTATTTAGAAAAGGGAGAGAGACAGAAAGCACGAAAAATTATGAGGGTATGGATAGGGTAGATAGGAAAAAAACTTTTTCATTAGCGGAGGTGTCAATAACCGGGGGGCATTGATTTAAATTAAGGGGCAGGAGGTTTAGAGGGGATTTGAGGGGAAGAAAAATCACCCAGAGGGTAGTTGGAATCCGGAACACGCTGCCTGAAGCGGCTACAGAGGCAGGAACCCTCCACAACATTTACGAATTATGTAGATGAGCACTTGAAACGCCATAGCGTACAAGGTAACGGGACAGGTGCTGGAAAATGGGATTAGAATGGATAGGCTTGTTGGCCAGCACAGACACAGTGGGCCGAAGGGCCTGTTCCTTTGCTCTATAACTCTGTGACTCTATGACACTTCCAATTTCTCGTTTGTCATTGCGTTACAATCACTAGAACCTCCACATTTCTGATACAGCCAGGTGAGGAGGGGTCCCAGGCTCCCCTCTTGTCCTATCTTTTCTTTGATCACAATGGGATTTATTCCTTTTTAGCAGTGGACATGCTGACCACCTCAGTGAGTATTTTACCTTTTACCTTTACTGTGATCGTGAAAGAACCAATCAGACAGGTTTTCTTAAGTTTAATCAAGAAGTGAGTTTACTGTACTTTAAAATCTAAAATGAATCTAAATAAAATAACAAAAATATACGTTAGACATTCATGCGCAAACTCACAGGCAAATCACACAAATGAAGTATACAGTGAGAAATAAATTTGTATTTGGATTGGAGTCCAGAATAAATTAAAAATAAACAAAGTCTGTGATGTTGGATAATTCTGTGGTCTGCGTCTTTGCCACCCGTACTTATGAGTTTCATGTCATCTTCAAGCGTTGAAATTATGTTTTTTTGCATATAAGTCTCTATTACTTGTATATGTATCTATATGTCAGGAAGAGCACTGATGCTAAAACTGACCCCTGAGAAACAGCAATTTATACTCCCCCTCCCCCAGTTTGAACAAAGTCTGTTCACCACGTCTCTCTGCTTTCGGTCCCTGAGTCAGTGTCATATTCACACTATCACTGTCAAAATATTCCATGTGTTATATTTCTCATAACAAGTCTATGAAATGTCATTTGATCACAGGCCTTTTGAAAGTCCTTATACATAACACGAAACACACTATCCTCAACAACACTCACGGTTATGTCATCAATGAACTTGATCAAGATTATCGTACGTGATTGGTCATTACTTACCCGTGCTGTTTGTCATTTATTATCCCATGTTTTTCCAAGAAAGATATATTTTGTACAGGCTTATGGCCTCTAGAAATTTCCAACCACCGACATTAGACTGACTGGTCAGTAGCTACAGGATTTATCTAATGTCTCATTTTATAAGCAGGGTGTAACATTTACAACCCTGCAGTCCCCTGTCATCACTCCCAGATCCAAGGAGGATTGAAAGCTTCCAGCCAATGCCTCTGCTTTTTCCACCATTCCTTCCCTCAACTAACCTCATATATCCCATCTAGACTGAGGAACACTACTACACTATTGTGGTACAAAAAGTATTGGATTGAAAGAGATTAACTGAACTTGTTTGTTCATTGACTGTAATTAATGTCAGTCACTACGGACCATAATTGTGTCACTGGAGGGTTTCCCTCTTCTATTAATAAGGGACTCCTTTCAATGTGTTAACTCATAGTGTCAGTGGGAGCATCAACCCCGGCACTAACAGGGATCCGTGGCTGCAGAAAGAGAGAGAGAGAGAAAGACGATTGATCAAAATCTGAGAACAATAGATTGGAATGTTACAACAATGGGTCAGAATCTGAGGACAATAGATTGGAATGTTCCAACAATGGGTCAGAATCTGAGGACAATAGATTGAAATGTTACAATAATGGGTCAGAATCTGAGGACAATAGATTTCAATGTTCCAACAATGGGTCATAATCTGAGGACAATAGATTGGAATGTTACAACAATGGGTCAGAATCTGAGAACAATGGATTGGAATGTTACAACAATGGGTCAGAATCTGAGGACAATAGATTTCAATGTTCCAACAATGGGTCATAATCTGAGGACAATAGATTGGAATATTCCAACAATGGGTCAGAATCTGAGAACAATGGATTGGAAGGTTCCAACAATGGGTCAGAATCTGAGGACAATAGATTTCAATGTTCCAACAATGGGTCATAATCTGAGGACAATAGATTGGAATGTTCCAACAATGGGTCAGAATCTGAGAACAATGGATTGGAATGTTACAACAATGGGTCAGAATCTGAGGACAATAGATTTCAATGTTACAACAATGGGTCATAATCTGAGGACAATAGATTGGAATATTCCAACAATGGGTCAGAATCTGAGAACAATGGATTGGAATGTTACCACAATGGGTCAGAATCTGAGGACAATAGATTGAAATGTTACAATAATGGTTCAGAATCTGAGGACAATAGATTTCAATGTTCCAACAATGGGTCAGAATCTGGGAACAATAGATTGGAATGTTACAGCAATGGACAGTAGGAGTACGTCCTATTGGTTTGGCCTGGTTGCTGCTGAGTATTTTCGGATGACATTAGAAGCGCGGATCTATTATGCTCTGAAGATGATTCAAACGGTTTACTCCCCCATCCTCGCTATTATTGGTGTCCCTGGTAAGTCTCTGTATCCAACTATTAGATCCATAAACAAAGGTAATTACATCGGCATGAGTACAGATTTAGCCCTAGTGGACTGGGCAGGAAGACTAAAAGGTAGGACAGTTGATGAGCAGTGACAGATGTTTAAGGAGATATTCAATTCCTCCCAACTACAATATATTCCAGAGAGGAAGAAATATTCTAGGAGGGGGAAAAACATCCATGTCTAAGCAAGGAAGTTAAGGATAACATAAAGACAAAATCTAAGGCATACCATATTGCAAAGGCCAGTGGCAGGCTGGAAGATTGGGAAATTTTTAATGATCAACAAAGGGTTACTAAAAAAGTAATAAAAAGAGCAAAGATAAATTATGAAAGAAAACTAGAGCAAAATATAAAAACGAATAGTAAAAACTTCTTTAAGTATATAAAAGGTAAGAGAGTGGCTAAAGTGAATGTTGATCCCTTGGAGGATGAGACTGGGAAGTTGATAGAGGGGAACACAGAAATGGTGGAGACACTAAATCCGTATTTTGCCTCAGTTTTCACGGTGGAGGACACCAGTACCATCTAAATAGTAACAGGTAATGCAGAGGTTATAGAATGAGAGGAATTTAGAACAATCATCATTACTAGGTAAAAAGTACAGAGCAAACTATTGGAATTGAAGGCAGACAAGTAACCAGGGCCTGATGGCCTGCATCAGAGTGTCTTAAAGTAAGTGGCAGCAGAGATAATGGATCCATTGGTTACAATATTCTAAAATTCGCTGGATGCGGGAAAGTTTCCAGTGGATTGGAAAAAAGCTAATATAACGCCCTTATTCAAAAAGGGAGGGAGGCAGAAAGTAGGAAACTATAGACCTGTTAGTTTAACATCTATCGTTGGGAAATTGTTAGAACCCATTATTAAGGAAGTAATAACAGCACGTTTAGAAAGTCAAAACGCAATCCATCAGAGTTAGCATGGTTTTATGAAGGGTAAATCCTATTTGACGAATTTGCTAGAGTTCATCGAAGCTGTGACAAGAAAAGTGGAAAATGGTGATCCTGTAGATGTAGTATATCTGGACTTCCAGAAGACATTTGATAAAGTGCCGCACAAAAGGTGAATACAGAAGGTAAGATCACATGAGGTCAGGGGCAATTTATTAACTTTGATAGAGGATTGGCTAACCAACAGAAAACAGAGAGTCGGGATAAATGGATCTTTTTCTTGTTGGCAATATGTAACTGGTGGGGTACCACAGGATTTGGTCCTTGGCCCCTGCTATTTACAATATATATTTATGATTTGGATGCAAGGATAGAAGGTACTATAGCCAAATCTCCAGATGACACTAAAATAGGTGAGATAGTATGTTGCAATAATTAAATAAGAAATTTACAAATTGATATGGATAGGTTAGGTGAATGAACGAAAATTTGGCAAATGGAGTTTAACGTGGGTAAGTGTAAGGTTATCCATTTTGGTCGGAAGAATAGAAAGGCAAATTATTATCTAAATGGTGAGAAACTTCTGAGTGCTTCGGTGCAGAAGGATCTGGGTGTCCTCGTGTATGAATCGCAGAAAGCTAGATTGCAGGTACAGCAGGCGAAAAGGAAGGCAAATTGAATTTTGGTATTTCTTGCGAAAGGAATAGAATATAAAAGTAGGAAAGTGCTGCTGCAACTGTACAAGGCATTAATGAGACCGCACCTGGAGTATTGTGTATAGTTTTAGTCTCCTGACTTGAGGATGGATGCAGTTGCATTGGAGGCAGATCAGAGGAGTCACTAGATTGATTCCAGGGAGCAGGGGTTTGTCTTATGAAGAGAGATTGAGCTCTTTATGCCTTTACTCTATGGAGTTTAGAAGAATGAGAGTCGATCTAATTGAGGTATATAAGATGATTAAGGGGATTGACAAAGTAGACATAGAGAAGACGTTTCTTCTTGTGGGGCAACCTAGAATGAGAGGTCATTGTTTTAGGATAAGGGATAAGGATTTAAAATAGAGATGAAGAGAAATTTCTTCTCTCAAAGGGTCGTGTGTCTGTGGGATTCACTACCCGGAGTGCAATAGATGCCGGGACATTGAGTAAATTTAAAGAGGCGATAGACAGATTTTTAATTAGTAATGGGTTGAAGAGTTATGGAGAACGGGCAGGAAAGTGGAGTTGAGACCGAGATGAGATCAGCCATGATCATATTGAATGGCGAAGCAGGTTCGAGGGGCTGAATTGCCTACTCCTGCTCCTACTTCTTATGTTATTATGTTCTTATCTGTATCTTTCCAGACAAGAGCGGGTGACGTATCCATTATCTCTCTCTCTGTTGTCCATTCATGTATCTGCTGTATGACGGAGGCTATCTATGTCGGGTGAGCTGAATTATACTGCCTGCTCTCTCAGCAGGGAGAAGCAGGTGAGAGATCCCGTGGCTTTGTCAGGATAACGGGATTCCTGATGGTCTAGGTGTCTCTGCGGGGTCCCCAAGGCAACGGGGAGAGGTACAGGAACTGATACAGCTCTCACTCCATTAATGTACAGTTGGTGTGTGAGCATGCCCAGTACATCATCTTGGTAAATGTCCACTGTCCTGGCAGCAGCCACCATACCTTCATTCTGAAGCAGTCAGCCGGTCCCAACACATCGGGCCCCCATGCAGAACCCGAATGTGGCTCATGACCTCTAAACTCTAGACACTCCCCTCCTCCACACAAAACCACCAGGTGAAGCAATGCTTCAGATGTCTGAACCGCTCGTGGGGAGCCCTCCAGTACATACTGGAGCAGGTGTCCAAGTTCATGGTGTTCTGCTGCACCCTTCACATCATCACCATCATGAGGACACAGGCTTTGGCACCAGGGATCTGCAGGCTAACTCAGCAGGAGGAGGAGGAGGCAGGGAGGATATTTCCTGGATGATTTCAAACCGGAAGGGCTGTCCTAGAGACGCTGCTAAGATTCCAGTTCCCAGAGGACAACTTCCCTTTCCCACCATGGATCCCCCACTTCTCCACCATTGCACCCATCTGAGATGCCCCATCACAGCGTCCCCTAGGTAACCATCCTGCAATAAAAACACCAACAAAATGTTTTTCATGATCGTCTTTATCCAACAACACATGCAATTATACAAACAAAACTGAACTATTCACCCTTGTGTATTCCCTTAGTCCCTGTCTTGTGGTTTCCCTCAACTTGCCAATTGCTCCTGCACAGTGTTTCCCAGTGACTGCAGCATGGCTGGTGGAAGGCTGCTGTCTTTCACTGAGGGAGACTGCAGATGGCCTTGCAGGACTTCCTCGAGCTGCTCTAGGCCTTGAGGGATCGGATTCAGACTGCACCACCTCGACATGGGCAGCAGCTTCAGCAATGTTCACATCTGAGTCCTGTGTATTATAACTCGTTTGTGACCTCGCCCTCCGGTGATCTGACACATGAACTATCCTTTCCCCCTGGCCTGGCTGCAGCTCACTCATGCTCGGTGACTCGCCACGTGCAGATTCTGACTCTATACCAGCCTCTAAGGTACACGCACTGTAAGTATTTGATCTGGTGGCTGTGAGCATCAGACCAAGTGATGGGGCTTTAGTGCTCTTTTGCTGCTCTCTTTCTGTCTCCTGGAGCTGCTGTGACTGGGAAGTTGGTAGTATTGGGTTATAATTGGAAAGTATAAAATCAGAAGGGGAGGTTTGAGGTGAAGGATTGGGGGTGGTATGGAAAGCAGGAGGTCCATGGTCTTACCATCTCCAGCTTGTACATCAACATTTCTAACGTTTACCAGTTCTGATGAAGGGTCACAGATCTGAAACATTAACTCTGTTTCTCTCTGCACCGATGCTGCCAGACCCACTGAGTATTTCCAGCACTTTCTGTTCAGGTGCACAGATGTGCCCCATTGACCAACTTATCTCAGCCCGTTTTTTTTTGCTTAAATTTGCATTTCTGGACATCCTCAGATATTCCATTGAGAATAAAATCGTAATTCCCATCATACACCTCGAAAATCCTTAGTATGTCCGTCTCCCCAGGCGTGCCTGTTTTTCTTCTCTACCAGGTTATCAATTGACTATTTCCTGTGATATGCGAGTGAGATTGTATTTCTGGCTTTTTTTATTCAAAACTCTCTGAAAGTCCTCCCCCCCCCCGCCACCCACGCTGTTAGTGATGAACACACACGTTTGATTGAGGGTAAACTCTTTTTGTTGCCAAATCTCCTACTCATTCATCACTCAACTGAGTTTACTATTTTTCACAAACCAAGTAAACCAAGCCTATCATCCTGATGTCTGTGTTCCGTCTCCTACACCACTGTAAGGTCTGATCTAGGGTCAGAGATCACCCAAAAAGGAGGTCAAAGGGTCACAAGCAGTTTATTGAGGAGTGACAGTTCAAATACAGCACAAAATCAGAATAAACACAGTAGAGAAACAATCTGTGACATACGAGAAAGGCTTTCTGGCTGTGGATTAGATTTTTTAGAAGCTATTATTAAAGATGTTATAGCAGGGCAGGTCGAAAAATTCAAGGTGATTAGGCAAAGTCAACATGGTTTTGTGAAAGGGAAATTACGTTTAATGAATTAACTGGAGTTCTTTGAAGAAGTAACATGTGCTGTGGATAAAGGGGAACTGGTGGATGTACTGTACTAGATTTCCAGAAGGCATTTGATAAGGTGCCACATCAAAGGTCATTGCGAAAAATAGAAGCTCATGGTGTAGGGGGTAAGACATTGCCATGGATAGACGTTTGGTTAGCTAACAGGAAACAGAGAGCAGCCATAAATGGGTAAATCTCTGATTGGCAGGATGTAACGAGTGGGGTGCCATAGGTATCAGTGCTGGGGCCTCAACTTTGTACAGTTTGTTTAAATGAATTAGATGCAAGGACCGAAGGTGTGGTTGGTAAATCTGTTGATGAAACAAAGTTCTGAAGAGGACATAAGGCGGCTGCAAACGGACATAGATAGATTGAGTGAGAAGGCAAAGATCTGGGAAATGGAGTGGAATGTGGGGAAATGTGAAATTGTCCATATTGGTAGTAATAATGAAATTAAACTAAGCATATTATCTGAATGGTGAGGGATTGCAGAACTGTGAGATGCAGGAGTATCTGGGTGTCCTGGTGTATGAATTGCATAAGGTTAGTATGTCGGTTCAGAAAGTAATTAGGAAAGCTAATATAATGTTATCATTTATTGTGAGAGGAATTGAATGCAAAGATAGGGAGGGCATTGGTGAGACATTATCTGGAATTCTGTGTTCAGTACTGGTCTCCTTATTTAAGGAAGCATGTAAATGCGTTGTAAACAGTTCAGAGAAGGGTTATTAGACGAATATGGGCGGACTGTCTTATGAGGAAAGGCCGGACAGGCTAGGCTTATATCAGCTGGAGTTGAGAAGAGTAAGGGGCGACTTGATTGAAACATTGAAGATTCTGAGCGTGGGATAGAGCAAGCGAGGGCGACAGAGAGAGAGAGGGAGAGATAGAGAAAGAGAGAAAGAGAGAGCTGAGCTCATCGGCTGCTGAAAACCTCATCCATGCCTTAGTTACCTCGAGATTTGACTATTCCAGCACACTGCTGGCTTGTTTCCCACATTCTACTCTCTGTAACCTTGTCCCTTGTGGTCTTCCAAAACTCTGCTGCCATCTTCTAATTTACACCAAATTCTGTTCACCCAACATCCCAGCGCTCACTGACCTGCATTGGCTCTTGGTTCAGTAACACCTCAAATTTAATATTCCAACCATGAGATCAAATCCCTCCATGTACTCGTCCTTCTGATTATCCCAATCCCCTGTCCATTTCCAATATTCCTGAAACTTGTTCATCTTAAATTCTTTTGCCAATTCCCTTTCTAAAGGTGGGTTTCTTTCCCTCTGTCTCTATCCCTGACCACACATTTCATCTCTTCATCTTCCACCCTGAAAAACCATATAAAAGGGAGGCAGGAACTCTGTTGCCACTCCTACACCACTGTAAGATCTGATAGAGTGTCACAGCTTAACAGAAAGGAGGTCGAAGGGTCACAAGCAATTTATTGCAGGGAAACCATTGGAAAAAATTCGGAGGGACCGGATTAATCTCCACGTGGAGAGGCAGGGATTAATCAGGAATAGTCAGCATGGCTTTGTCAAGGGGAGTTCCTGTCTAACTAAATTGATTGATTATTTTCGAGGCGGTGACTAGGGGTGTAAAGGAGGGTAAAGCAGTAGTCTACATGGACTTCAGTAAGGCTTTTGATAGGGTCCCGCATGGGAGATTTGTTAAGAAGGTAAGAGCCCATGGGATCCAGGGCGATTTGGCAAATTGGATCCAAAATTGGCTTAGCGGCGGGAGGCAGAGGGTGATGGTCAAGATTTGTTTTTGCGGGTGGAAGCCTGTGACCAGTGGTGTACTGCAGGGATCGGTGCTGGGACTCTTGCTGTTTGTAGTGTACATTAATGATTTAGACGTGAATATATGAGGACTGATCAGTAAGTTCGCAGCTGACACGAAAATTGGTGGTGTTGTAAATAGTGAGGAGGAAAGCCTTAGATTACAGTACGATATAGATGGGCTGGTAAGATGGGCAGAGGAGTGGCAAATGGAATGTAATCCTGAGAAGTGTGAGGTGATGCATTTTCGGGGGGGGGGGGCGAACAAGACAAGGAAATATACAATGGATGGTAGGACCCTAGGAAGTATTGAAGGTCAGAGGGAGCTTGGTGTACTTGTCCATAGATCACTGAAGGCAACAGCACAGGTAGACAATGCGGTCAGGAAGACGTATGGGACACCTTCCTTTATTAGCCGAGGCGTAGAATATAAGAGTAGGGAGGTTATGATGGAGCAGTATAAAACGCCAGTTAGGCCACAACTGGAGTACTGTGTATAGTTGTGGTTGCCGCACTATAGAAAGGAGGTGATTGCAATGGAGAGGGTGCAGAATAGATTCACCAGGATGTTGCCTGGGCTGGAGCATTTGAGCTGTGAAGAGCGACAGAAAAGGCTAGGGTTGTTTTCCTTAGAGCAGAAAAGGATGAGGGGTGTCATTTTTGAGGTATACAACATAATGAGGGGCATTGATAGGTTGGACATGAAGAATCTTTTTTACCTCAGTGGACGGGTCAATAACCAGGGGGAATAGATTTAAGGTAAGAGGCAGGAGGTTCAGAAGGGATTTGAGGAAAATAATTTTCACCCAAAGGATGGTTCGAATCTGGAACACACTGCCTTAAGAGATGGTCCGGGCAGGAACCCTCACAACATTTCAGACATAATTAGATGAGCACATGAAACGCCATAGCATACAAGGCTACAGGCCAAGTGCTGGGAATTGGGATTAGTATAGTTCAGTGCTTGATGGCCAGCACAGACACAATGGGCTGAAGGTCCTGTTTCTGTGCTGTATATCTCTATAATTCTATGACTCTATTGAGGAGTAACAGCTCAAATAGAGCATAACATCAGAAGAGACATTGTGTACATACGACCTGTGGCAGGTGAGAATGGCTTTCAGTTATGGATCAGATGTTAGAAGCTATTATTAAAGACGTTATAGCAGGGCACGTAGAAAAAAATCAAGGTGATCAGGCAGAGTCAACATGGTTTTGTGAAAGGGAAATCATGTTTAACCAATATACTGGAGTTCTTTGAAGAAGTAACATGTACTATGGATAAAGGGGAACTGGTGGATTTACTGTACTTAGATTTACAGAAGGCATTTGATAACGTACCACATCAAACGTCATTGTGGTAAATAAAATCCCATAGAGTAGGGGGTAACATAATTGGCATGGATAGAGGATTGGCTAGCTAACAGGAAACAGAGTAGGCATAAATGGGTTATTTTCTGGTTCGCAAGCTGCGGCAAGTGGTGTGCCACCATGATCAGTGCTGGGGCCTCAACCTTTTACAATTGATACAAAAAACTTTGATGAATGGACCGAAGGTATGCTTTCGAAATTTGCTAATGACTCCAAGATTGGTAAGAAGGTAAGTTCTGAAGAGGACATAAGGAGGCTACAAAGGGATATAGAAAGGTTAAATGAGTGGTCAAAGAACTGGCAAATGGAGTATAATGTGGGAAAAGATCAAACTGTTCATTTTGGTTGGAAGACTTGACTGTTACCTCGAGACTTAACTATTCTAACTCACTCCTGGCTGCTCTCCCATAACCTACTCTCTGTAAACCTGTGGTCATCCAAAACTCTGCTGCCACCTTCTAATTTACACTAAATTCTTTTCACCCAACATCCCAGTGCTCACTGATCTACATTGGCTCTTGGTCCAGTAACACCTCAATTTTAATATTCTCACTCGTATGATCAAATCCCTCATGTCCTCACCCCTCTGATTATCCCAATCCCCTGTTCATTTCCAATTTTCCTGAAGCTTGTTCATCTTAAAGTCTTTTTCTAATTCCCTTTTAAAAGTGAGTTTCTTTCCCTCTGTCTCACTCCCTGACCACACATTTCATCTCTCCAGCTCCACTGGTGCTGTGGAAGTTCGGATACATAAAATGGTGTGAGCTGTACTGCCGGTCACATCCAGCACATTGTGCAGGACACCCAGGCTGTCCGGGGTGATAGCGTGGGTGTAACATGTTTGCGTCTGTAGCATGAGGAGGGTATGAATATGGTGTCAATCAGCCATTCCAGCAGCTTTGATGTACGACTTTGAAACTTGGTCTGTGCATGTCCACTGACCGTCTGTGTTCGTCACTCTCAGCTGAACATACATTCAGCAGCACGAGGAACCCCCTCTAGTGTTATTTAAACAGACCAGGTATCCATCTTACAGTTTTAGGGCTTTTTACTGACTTCTGCCATTGTAAATGTAGTGGAGGTGCTGTGGATGGTTTTCTGGAGGTTGTGTTGTGAGCTGCTGCAGACATTCAGGGAGGACAGAGGATTTGGTGACCCAACAGTAGGGGCGTGGAACGCCCTGCCTGCAACAGTAGTAGACTCGCCAACTTTAAGGGCATTTAAGTGGTCATTGGATAGACATATGGATGAAAATGGAATAGTGTAGGTCAGATGGTTTCACAGGTCGGCGCAACATCGAGGGCTGAAGGGCCTGTACTGCGCTGTAATGTTCTATGTTCTATAACTCTGGACAAGGTATAGGGACTGTAGTTACAGTGTCTCTGGGTCTGTAACATGACCAACAAATGGAGCAGAGGCTGCAGAGAGGGGATGCTCTGAAAAGATGGATGAGGAAGGGGCTCTGCCCTACCAACCTCGGGTTTTCCAAGAGCACTTTTCCTACCGACACCTAACCCAGGAGCAGTGTGTGAGGTGACTCTGATTCAATTAGGAGGTGGTCACAGAGCTGTGTCACCTCCTGTAACACGACCTACAGCCTCACACCAGGGTGAGGACGGAGTTGTCAGTGGATGAACTTCTATGTACCTGGATCTTTCTAGACAAGAGCAGGAGATGTATCCAACATCGAGTCACAGAGACTGATAGAGTCATTTACGACATAGAAGGAGGCCATTCATCCCATCCTGTCCATGCTGGCTCTCCATGGAGCAATCCTGTCAGTCCCACTCCCCCACTCAATCCCTGTCGCAAATTCATTTCCTTCAGGTCCCCACCAGCTTTCATTTGAAATCAATGATTGTCTCTGCTTCTCACGCACTTGTGGGCAGTGAGTTCCAGATCATTAACACCCGCTGCATAAAGAAAAAACTTCTTCCTCATATTCCTCCTGCATCTCTTGTCCAGAACCTTCAATCCGTTTCCCTAGTCTTTCTTCCATCAGTTAATGGGAACACTTTTTCATTGTCTAAATTATCTAAACCTGTCATAATCGTGTAACCGAACCTTGGAACTAAAATCCTCCATCCCTGGAACCATCCTGTTAAATCTCCTCAGCACCAAGGACCTTCATAATCTTTCTGAAGTGTGGTGACCAGAAGTGGACACAGTAGTCCAGCTGAGACCTAACCAGAGATTTATAAACATTCATCATAACTTCTCTGCTTTTGAACTCAATGCCTCTCTGTATGAAGTCCAAGATTATATGTATTTTACTATCCAATCTCTCAATATGTCCTGCCACCTTAAACGATGGATATTCATACACCCACAGGTCTCTCTGTTCCTGCACACTGTTTAGAACAGTGTTATTAAGCCTATATTGCCTTCCTATCCTTTCTGACAAAATGCATCACCTCACACTTGTCTCACACTTTCATCTGCCACTCGTCTGCTCAATCTACTTAGTATCTATGTCCTGTTGCAGGTGGTTCTGAACATCCTCACTGTTTGTCACAGCTCCATGTTTGGTATCAGAGGCGGATTTTGAAATTCTACTCTGTATTCCAAGTTCCAAGTCATTTATACAAAGCAAAATTAAACAGTGGCCCGAGCACTGACCCTGGGGGAACACTCACTGTCTAACACCTTTCAGTCTGAAAAACTGCCATTTACTTTGACACACTGTTTTCTCTATGTAAACCATTTTTTTATCCAATTGGACACTGACCCTCCCATTCCATTTGACTCAATGTTGGTAATTAACCTTTTCTGTGGCACTTTATCAAACACATTGTTCAAACCAATCTAGACAACATCCATCACATTCCCTTCATCAACCTTCTCTGTTACATCATCAAAAGTGCAATTAGATTAGTCAAGCATGACTTTCCTTTTGTAAATCTATGCTGGCTATCTTGAAGTAACTCAAACCTCTCAAATGCTTGTGGTTTTATCCCTGATAATTGTTCTAAAACCTTTCCCACCACTGATGTTGGACTAACTGGCCTGTAGTTGTGAGGAATGTGTGCTGTCCATTGATGTATCCGCTAGGTGAGAGAGGCCATCTATGTTGGGTGAAGTTAATACACCTTTTTCTCCCTCAGCGGGGAGAAACAGGATAAGGGGACCCCTGGCTTTGTGAGGATAGCTGCATTCCTGTTTTTTGAGATGTCTCTACGGTGTCCCCATGTCAACGGGGAGAGGTACAGGAACTGGAAGAACTCTCACTTCATTAATGTACAGTTGGTGTGCGAGCATGCCCAGTACATCATGTTGGTGAATGTCCACCATCCTGGCAGCAGCCACCATCCCTTAATTCTGAAGCAGTCAGCCCGTCCCGACACATCGGGCCCCCATGCAGAACCAGAATGTGGCTCCTCGGAGACAAATGTAACCCCCCTCCAGACACAGTTCATGTTTCTTCTTCCCCAAACCTCCTCCCACCACCACCCAACCTCACACAATTAACATGTGTATCATGTGAACAATGAAGTCACCAGGAACATGGTGGAACAGACCATCAGTGTGATGAAGTAATGCATCCACTGTCCGAATCGCCAGAGGGAGCCCTCCAGTCCACATTGGAGCAGGTGTCCAAGTTCATGGTGTTCTGCTGCACCCTTCATATCATCACCATCATGAGGACACAGGCATGGGAACCAGGAATCCGGAGGCTACCTCAGGAGGAGGAGGAGGAGGCAGGGAGGATATTTCCTGGATGCCTTCGACCCAGAAAGACCGTCTGAGAGACCCTGCTAATATTCTGTTTCCCATAGGACAACATCCCTTTCCCACCATGGATCCCCCATTCTCCACCATTACACCAATCTGAGACGCCCCATCACATTGTCCCCTTGCTCACCATCCTACAATAAAAAACACCAACAAAATTATTTTCTTTGACATCTTTATCCAACAGCACATCCAATTATACAAACAAAACTGAACTATGCACCCCTGTGTATTCCCTTAGTGCCTGTCTTGTGGGTTCCCTCGACTTGACTAGTGCTCCTACACAGTGTTTCTCCAATGACTGCAGCATGGCTGATGGAGGGCTGCTGACTTTCCCTGGGGGAGACTCCAGGTGGCCTTGCAGGACGTCCTCGAGCAGCTCTGGGCTTTGAGGACTGGGCGTCGGACTGCACCACCTCGACATGGGCAGCAGTAGCCTGGGATGTCTGAAGGGTAACAGCAAGAAGGGAGAACAAATACTGTCATCCTGAGAGAGGACAGCAGATTCATGCTCCATGGAGACACTGTCAGTCCCACGGGGCGACAGTTCATCAATCCGAGTAATCTACTGGATCACAGATTGCTGGACTGCTGTGAGATCCTGCAAACCCCTTTGAACACTGAGATCCACAGCCATGTTGGCAGCAGTCTGATCCTGCATGGCAGCAAGCATGGATCTCATGACATAAAAGCAAAATACTGCAGATGCTGGAAATCTGAAACAAAAACAAGAAATGCTGGAATCACTCAGCAGGTCTGGCAGCATCTGTGGAAAGAGAAGCAGAGTTAACATTTCGGGTCAGTGACCCTTCTTCTGAAAAGTAGGACCCTTCCGAAGAAGGGTCACTGACCTGAAATGTTAACTGTCAACGCTCTGATTATCCCAATCCCCTGTTCATTTCCAATATTCCTGAAACTTGTTCATCTGAAAGTCTTGTTCTAATTCCCTTTTTAAAGTGAGTTTCATTCCCTCTGCCTCTCCCTGACCACACATTTCATCTCTCCAGCTCCACTGATGCTGTGGAAGTTTGGATCCACAAAATGGTGTGAGCTGCACTGCCGGTCACATCCATCACATTGTGCAGGACACCCAGGCTGGCCGGGGTGATAGCGTGGGTGTAACATGTGTGTGTCTGCAGCGTGAGGAGGGGTCTGCATACGATGTCAATCATCCATTCCCGCAGCTTTGATGTACGTCTGTGAAACTTGGTCTGTGCATGTCCACTGACCGCCTGTGTTAGTCGCTCTCAGCTGAACATGCATTCAGCGGCACGAAGAACCCCCTGGTGTTATTTAAAATGACCAGGCATCCAAATTACAGGTGAGGGGCTTTTGACGTACTTCTGTTATTGTAAAGTTAGTGGAGGTGCTGTGGATGGTTTTCTGGAGGTTGTGTTGTGAGCTTCTGCAGACATTCAGGGAGGGCAGAGTATTTGGTGACACAACTCTGGACGAGGTATGGGACTGTAGTTACAGTGTCTCTGTGTCTGTAACATGACCAACAAATGGAGCGGAGGCTGCAGAGAGGGGAAGCTCTGAAAAGAGAGAGGAGGAGGGGTCTCTGCCCTACCCATCACGGGTTTTCCAAGGGCAAAAAGAGCAGTGGTCCTAATACCGAGCCTTGGGGACACCACTGTATACTCCTATTGAGTCTGAACAACAACCTTTCACCACTTCTCTCTGTTTACTGTTCCTTAGTCAATGTTATATCCACACTGTCACTGTACCTTTAATCCATCGGGTTCAGTTTTCCTAAGCTGTCTATTGAATGTCACTTAATGAAACACCTTTTGAAAGTCCATATATATAACTTCAATCACACCACCCTCATCAACCCTCTCCATTGTTTTATTAAAGAACTCCATCAAGTTTACATCACCACCACCTCTCTCCACTCCTCAACTGTTGTTAAATTATCAGACTGCTTATCTGACATCCAGTACTGGATGAGCAGAAATTTCCTCCAATTAAATATTGGGAAGACTGAAGCAATTGTTATCACTCCCCACTCCAACTCTGTTCCCTTGCTATTGATTCCATCCCTCTTCCTGGTGACAGTCTGAGATTCAGACAATATGGTTACATCCTTGGTGTCACATTTCACCACAAAATGATCTTTAACCTCATTTTCACGATATCATTACAACCGCCTATTTCCACCTCAGTAACATCGCCTGACGTCACCCCTGTCTCAGCCCATCTGCTGCTGAAACCTCATTCATGCCTTCGGCACCTCTCGATGTGATTATTCCAACTCACTCCTGGCTGATCTCCCACATTCTACTCTCTGTAAACTTGAGGTCATCCAAAACTCTGCTGCCCATGTCTTAGCTCACACCAAGTCCCGTTCATCTATCACTGACTGACATTGGCTCCCAGTCAAGCAATGTCTTGATTTTAAAATTCTTATCCTTGTTTTCAGATCCCTCCATGGCCTCGCCCCCCGCCCCATATCTCTGTAATCTCCTCCACCTCCACAACCCACCGAGATATATGCACTCCTCTAATTCCGGCCTCTTGTGCACACAGACTTTAATCACTGCACCACTGGCGACTAGGTCTTCAGCTGCCTAGGCCCAAAGTTCTGGAATATCCTCACTGCACTGTTTTTTTTTTCATTCGTTCATGGGATGTGGGTGTCACTGACAAGGCCAGCATTTTTTGCCCATCCCTAATTGCCCTTGATGAGTGAGTGGTTTGCTGGACCTTTCAGAATTCAGTTTAGAGTCAACCACATTGTTGTGGGTCTGGAGTCACATGGAGACCAGACCGTATAAGGATGGCAGATTTCCATTGCTGAAGAACATCAGTAAGCCAGGCTGTTTTTTTATGATGATCATTGATAGCATCATGGCACCGTTGCTGAGAATAGTTTTCAAATGCAGATTTGTATTAATTAATTGAATTTTATAACTTATTGAAATTTAAATTGCACCAGTTACCACGGTGGGGTTTGAACCCATGTCCTCAGATAATCAGCCTGATCCTCAGTATTACAATTTTGGTAATATTACCACTCCGCTACGGTCACCACCTTTCCGTCTCGCTTTCCTCCTTTCAGGTACTCCTTAAAACCTATCTCTTTGTTCAAGCTGTTGGCCATCTGATCTAATATCTCCTGTTGTGTCTCAGTGTCATACTTTGCTTCATAATGATCCTGAGAAGCACTTTGGGATGTTTTATAACATTAAAAGCACTATATAAATATAAGTTGTTGTTGAGGTTTGCCAGTCATGCTTTGACATCACCATCTCCCTACTGCTGTCTATTTATTATTCCATGTTTTTCAAAGCAATGAATATATTTGTCCTGGGCTATGAAATTTCCCCATCAGTGACATTAAACTGTCTGGTCAGTAAATGCATTGTTTACTCCATCTCTCCTTTTTTTCAAATAGGGTGTAACATTTACAACCCTCCAGACCTCTGTCACAACTCCCATATCCAAGGAGGATTGAAAGATTCTGTCCAGTGCCTCCGCTATTCCCAACCTTACTTCCCTCAGCATCTCTCATACATCCCATCCAGACCGGATAAATGTTCTACTTTATTGTGGTACAAGCAGTGCTGGACTGAAAGGGGTTAACTGAACCTGTTTGTTCAGTGACTGGTATTAATGTCAGTCTCCACGGACCCTAATTGTTTCACTGGAGGGTTTCCATCTTCTATTAATATGGGAGTCATTTCAATGTATTATCACATAGTGTCAACAGGAGCATCAAACCCGGCAGTAAGAGGGACCAACAACTCCAGACAGAGGGAGAGGATAGATCAGAATCTGAGAAAAATAGATGGGAATGTTACAACAATGGGTCAGAATCTGAGAACAATCGATTGGAATGTTACAACAATGGGTCAGAATCTGAGAACAATCGATGGAAATGTTTCAACAATGGACAGGAGTTTAATCTGGCAATTTGACGATCTTTCCACATATTATGACTGGTTCTCATTAGACTATCGGATCTTTTTAGCTCTTCAGGTTATTCAATATATTTACTATCCCATCCTCGCTATTATTGGTGTTCCTGGTAAGACTCTTTATCCAGCTATTAATTCTATAAACCGTGTTTAACTGAATTACTGCCCTTGTCATTTTCTCATCCCTCTTTGCTGTTGTTGTTACTCCTGGTGAGTCTTTGATAAAGGCTGTAAACTCTACGAAGCATTGCTAATTTTGTTACTCGTCGTGTAATTTTCTCTCTTGGCGTTGCTTGTGTTTATGTTCCTGGTAAGACCCTGTATAGTGCTATCAGATTGTTGCTGTGCCTAATCTGCACTTACTCTTGAAGAATTCACAGAATCGAACTGGTGGAAGGTATATCAATGTTTATTCACACATTAAATCATCAGGTACAAGCACTCACTACTTGCATGTAATACTACCCCAAGACACGAGGTGATCAGTCTCAGAATGGCAGCTGCCTTTCTATTCTCTGAGTCCATGACTCAAGGAATTTTCTTGAGTGTTCTTCCTCGGGGTTCTCGTGCTGTCACCATTTTCAGCCATTGTCTACTGTGAGTCTAATCATACCTCATGCCAATAGAAACTCCTTTATCTGGTTTGTGCAGGGACACTGTCTGGTGGAATCTCTCTCTTGTTTCAGCCTGCTTTTCTGTATGGTCCACAATTCCTTGACCATCTGTTTGCTCTGCTCCTTCTAACCAGCCCCTCTATGTTTCAAAACGTTGTGTATTGTTGTGTGACGAGCCTCATTGTTTCAATTACGTTCTTATGTGTTTTTACTGAGTCGACACCCACCACCACCACCACACCCCCTCCCCCGTCCCCCTCTGATCATGAAGGGCTATGCCCAAGGGATCACACTCTCATGTCTCTTCGGTAGTACACTTCTGCAATTATAATTTCATTGTTAACGCAAGATCATAAGTAGAAAGCATAGTTAAAGAAAGCACAATGTAAACATCATTGTTACTTAATTAATCACTTGTGCGAGCATAACGCAGTCGCAATTTAACTTTTAGAATACATTTGTCATTCATTAATTCATTTTAAGTATCTACCAATAGTTATACAACTACCCTCGTGTTACATAATTAATTGTCAATATTTTAATGGAGCAACTTCGAATACTGATTGCCTTTAAGGTAGCTGTCCAACCTGTGTTCATACATCCTCTCACATTCCTTTATCAATTTCTTAAGTTTCCAAATTAAGTATGTCACATATATCACCATGATACCCGAAACAACGATCAGGACATGGGAGATATTTCTAAACCAGGGTGCATCTTCACGTTTGACCCCCAGTTCCATAAGTCTTCCCACCAGGTAGAATCATTTATCTCATCAATCTGAACTTGTATCATCTTCCACTGCTGTTCCAGATTATAGTACACTACATCAATGGTTTCTCGTTGCTGCCTCTCTTGACCCAAACGTATGGGCAATGGCTGAATAGTATATTTATGTTCCCGAAGGTAATTTATCAAGTCGTCCTTAATACTTTCTGTAACAATTATCGTTTCTGTCTTTCTTTTATGTATGCCGACCAACTCCGTCTTCTCTCCTCAAGTTGGTATTTGTGGGTTGACAAGCGACGTACTGTTGCTCACCAGACAAATCCGGTTATGTCCATACTGGTACTTCTTCATTGTGGTGGTTAAGCAATATCTCCCCTTTGCCTGATAGGCCACATGGGTTAACCTGATAATGCCTTCCTCGTTTCCATGGTGCAATTTACAGTGGTATTAAATCCACATTTTGATTCTGCTGTTTTATATGTATGTATGTATATATATAGGGTGAGGACAGATGACCACCTGGTTTTCCAGACGACACTTAGACAAAGTTGTCCCAATTATCTCCTTTCCAATTTTCACAACATCGGTCAATATATCATAGTATTTTCTGTAATCCTCTCCTCGCTGCATCTACTATTCTCTGCAGTAATAGGACAGATGGAAAAGGTTTGCCATCTGCTGACACAAAACCTCTCGCTTCCCACAGAGGTAGGTACTCGGTTAAACTGTTACACACGTACATACTGTCAGAATTTATATCAACCAGTGGGGGAAACATGTGGTTGTGTCAGCACAAAGTGACTGCAGCTCGTTCAGCACACTGCACACTTAAACTCACCAGTAACTGTAAGGCAATGTCTTTAATAGGTTTTCCATTATGATCCTGTATATGTAATCCGCACTTTGCCTGCCTAATCCCATCCTCCACTGCAGAGGAACCATCAACAAAAATGTTGAGTGCTGGTTTGATTTCTGTTTTCTTCCGTTGGACACTCCCGCCCCGCACTGATTTTGACATATAATGTCCCTTGACGGCCTTTTCTGTCAAAACCTGACACTCATGGGGTTCAGCCTGGTAGATTAAATTGTATGCCAAGCATGTCAAAGTATTTTCCTTTTTTACTGAAATATATCTACCTTGCAAGAGCAAGGCCCACCGAGCAATGTGATTCTGACTAACATTACCGTCCTTCAGTCATCCATCCACTAACAACTGGAAGGGTGTGTGTTCAGTTAGGATAGTAACGGGGCTGAGGCTGACAATATAACATTACCGTCCTTCAACTGTCCATCCAGTAACAACTGGAAGGGTGTGTGTTCAGTTAGGATAGTAACAGGGCTGAGGCTGATAACATAACATTACCGTCCTTCAACCGTCCATCCACTAACAACTGGAAGGGTGTGTGTTCAGTTAGGATAGTAACAGGGCTGAGGCTGACAATATAACATTACCGTCCTTCAACCGTCCATCCACTAACAACTGGAAGGGTGTGTGTTCAGTTAGGATAGTAACAGGGCTGAGGCTGACAATATAACATTACGGTCCTTCAACCGTACATCCAGTAACAACTGGAAGGGTGTGTGTTCAGTTAGGATAGTAACAGGGCTGAGGCTGACAATATAACATTACCGTCCTTCAACCGTCCATCCACTAACAACTGGAAGGGTGTGTGTTCAGTTAGGATAGTAACGGGGCTGAGGCTGACAATATAACATTACCGTCCTTCAACCGTCCATCCACTAACAACTGGAAGGGTGTGTGTTCAGTTAGGATAGTAACAGGGCTGAGGCTGACAATATAACATTACGGTCCATCAACCGTACATCCAGTAACAACTGGAAGGGTGTGTGTTCAGTTAGGATAGTAACAGGGCTGAGGCTGACAATATAACATTACCGTCCTTCAACCGTCCATCCAGTAACAACTGGAAGGGTGTGTGTTCAGTTAGGATAGTAACAGGGCTGAGGCTGACAATATAACATTACCGTCCTTCAACCGTCCATCCAGTAACAACTAGAAGGGTGTGTGTTCAGTTAGGATAGTAAGAGGGCTGAGGCTGACAATATAACATTACGGTCCTTCAACCGTCCATCCAGTAACAACTGGAAGGGTGTGTGTTCAGTTAGGATAGTAACAGGGCTGAGGCTGACAATATAACATTACCGTCCTTCAGTCATCCATCCACTAACAACTGGAAGGGTGTGTGTTCAGTTAGGATAGTAACGGGGCTGAGGCTGACAATATAACATTACCGTCCTTCAACCGTCCATCCAGTAACAACTGGAAGGGTGTGTGTTCAGTTAGGATAGTAAGAGGGCTGAGGCTGACAATATAACATTACCGTCCTTCAACCGTCCATCCAGTAACAACTGGAAGGGTGTGTGTTCAGTTCGGATAGTAACGGGGCTGAGGCTGACAATATAACATTACCGTCCTTCAACCGTCCATCCAGTCACAACTGGAAGGGTGTGTGTTCAGTTAGGATAGTAAGAGGGCTGAGGCTGACAATATAACATTACCGTCCTTCAGTCATCCATCCACTAACAACTGGAAGGGTGTGTGTTCAGTTAGGATAGTAACAGGGCTGAGGCTGACAATATAACATTACCATCCTTCAACCGTCCATCCAGTCACAACTGGAACTGTGTGTGTTCAGTTAGGATAGTAACAGGGCTGAGGCTGACAATATAACATTACCATCCTTCAACCGTTCATCCAGTAACAACTGGAAGGGTGTGTGATCAGTTAGGATAGTAACGGGGCTGAGGCTGACAATATAACATTACCGTCCTTCAGTCATCCATCCAGTAACAACTGGAAGGGTGTGTGTTCAGTTAGGATAGTAACAGGGCTGAGGCTGACAATATAACATTACCGTCCTTCAGTCATCCATCCAGTAACAACTAGAAGGGTGTGTGTTCAGTTAGGATAGTAACAGGGCTGAGGCTGACAATATAACATTACCATCCTTCAACCGTCCATCCAGTAACAACTTGAAGGGTGTGTGTTCAGTTAGGATAGTAACAGGGCTGAGGCTGACAATATAACATTACCGTCCTTCAGCCGTCCATCCAGTCACAACTGAAAGGGTGTGTGTTCAGTTAGGATAGTAACAGGGCTGAGGCTGACAATATAACATTACCGTCCTTCAACCGTCCATCCAGTAACAACTGGAAGGGTGTGTGTTCAGTTAGGATAGTAACGGGGCTGAGGCTGACAATATAACATTACCGTCCTTCAACCGTCCATCCAGTAACAACTGGAAGGGTGTGTGTTCAGTTAGGATAGTAACGGGGCTGAGGCTGACAATATAACATTTCCGTCCTTCAGCCGTCCATCCAGTAACAACTGGAAGGGTGTGTGTTCAGTTAGGATAGTAACAAGGCTGAGGCTGACAATATAACATGACCGTCCTTCAACCATCCATCCAGTCACAACTGGAAGGGTGTGTGTTCAGTTAGGATAGTAACAGGGCTGAGGCTGACAATATAACATTACCGTCCTTCAACCGTCCATCCAGTAACAACTGGAAGGGTGTGTGTTCAGTTAGGATAGTAACAGGGCTGAGGCTGACAATATAACATTACCGTCCTTCAGTCATCCATCCAGTAACAACTGGAAGGGTGTGTGTTCAGTTAGGATAGTAACAGGGCTGAGGCTGGCAATATAACATTACCGTCCTTCAACCGTCCATCCAGTAACAACTGGAAGGGTGTGTGTTCAGTTAGGATAGTAACGGGACTGAGGCTGACAATATAACATTACCGTCCTTCAGCCGTCCATCCAGTCACAACTGGAAGGGTGTGTGTTCAGTTAGGATAGTAACGGGACTGAGGCTGACAATATAACATTACCGTCCTTCAGCCGTCCATCCAGTCACAACTGGAAGGGTGTGTGTTCAGTTAGGATAGTAACGGGGCTGAGGCTGACAATATAACATTACCGTCCTTCAGTCATCCATCCAGTAACAACTGGAAGGGTGTGTGTTCAGTTAGGATAGTAACAGGGCTGAGGCTGACAATATAACATTACCGTCCTTCAGTCATCCATCCAGTAACAACTGGAAGGGTGTGTGTTCAGTTAGGATAGTAACAGGGCTGAGGCTGACAATATAACATTACCGTCCTTCAGTCATCCATCCAGTAACAACTGGAAGGGTGTGTGTTCAGTTAGGATAGTAACAGGGCTGAGGCTGACAATACAACATTACCGTCCTTCAGTCATCCATCCAGTAACAACTGGAAGGGTGTGTGTTCAGTTAGGATAGTAACAGGGCTGAGGCTGACAATATAACATTACCGTCCTTCAACCGTCCATCCAGTAACAACTGGAAGGGTGTGTGTTCAGTTAGGATAGTAATGGGGCTGAGGCTGACAATATAACATTACCGTCCTTCAGTCATCCATCCAGTAACAACTGGAAGGGTGTGTGTTCAGTTAGGATAGTAACGGGGCTGAGGCTGACAATATAACATTACCGTCCTTCAACCGTCAACCCAGTAACAACTGGAAGGGTGTGTGTTCAGTTAGGATAGTAACGGGGCTGAGGCTGACAATATAACATTACCGTCCTTCAGTCATCCATCCAGTAACAACTGGAAGGGTGTGTGTTCAGTTAGGACAGTAACGGGGCTGAGGCTGACAATATAACATTACCGTCCTTCAACCGTCCATCCAGTAACAACTGGAAGGGTGTGTGTTCAGTTAGGATAGTAACGGGGCTGAGGCTGACAATATAACATTACAGTCCTTCAGTCATCCATCCAGTAACAACTGGAAGGGTGTGTGTTCAGTTAGGATAGTAACGGGGCTGAGGCTGACAATATAACATTACCGTCCTTCAACCGTCCATCCAGTAACAACTGGAAGGGTGTGTGTTCAGTTAGGATAGTAACGGGGCTGAGGCTGACAATATAACATTACCGTCCTTCAACCGTCCATCGAGTAACAACTGGAAGGGTGTGTGTTCAGTTAGGATAGTAACAGGGCTGAGGCTGACAATATAACATTACTGTCCTTCAACCGTCCATCCAGTAACAACTGGAAGGGTGTGTGTTCAGTTAGGATAGTAACGGGGCTGAGGCTGACAATATAACATTACCGTCCTTCAGTCATCCATCCAGTAACAACTGGAAGGGTGTGTGTTCAGTTAGGATAGTAACGGGGCTGAGGCTGACAATATAACATTACTGTCCTTCAGCCATCCATCCAGTAACAACTGGAAGGGTGTGTGTTCAGTTAGGATAGTAACGGGGCTGAGGCTGACAATATAACATTACTGTCCTTCAGTCATCCATCCAGTAACAACTGGAAGGGTGTGTGTTCAGTTAGGATAGTTACAGGGCTGAGGCTGACAATATAACATTACCGTCATTCAACCGTCCATCCAGTGACAACTGGAAGGGTGTGTGTTCAGTTAGGATAGTAACAGGGCTGAGGCTGACAATATAACATTACCATCCTTCAACTGTCCATCCAGTAACAACGGGAAGGGTGTGTGTTCAGTTAGGATAGTAACAGGGCTGAGGCTGACAATATAACATTACCGTCCTTCAGTCATCCATCCAGTAACAACTGGAAGGGTGTGTGTTCCGTTAGGACAGTAAGAGGGCTGAGGCTGACAATATAACATTACCGTCCTTCAGCCGTCCATCCAGTAACAACTGGAAGGGTGTGTGTTCAGTTAGGATAGTAAGAGGGCTGAGGCTGACAATATAACTTTACCGTCCTTCAGTCATCCATCCAGTAACAACTGGAAGGGTGTGTGTTCAGTTAGGATAGTAACATGGCTGAGGCTGACAATATAACATTACCGTCCTTCAGTCATCCATCCAGTAACAACTGGAAGGGCGTGTGTTCAGTTAGGATAGGAACAGGGCTGAGGCTGACAATATAACATTACCGTCCTTCAACCGTCCATCCAGTAAAAACTGGAAGGGTGTGTGTTCAGTTTGGATAGTAACAGGGCTGAGGCTGACAATATAACATTACCGTCCTTCAACCATCCATCCAGTAGCAACTGGAAGGGTGTGTGTTCAGTTTGGATAGTAACAGGGCTGAGGCTGACAATATAACATTACCGTCCTTCAGTCATCCATCCAGTAACAACTGGAAGGGCGTGTCTTCAGTTAGGATAGTAACAGGGCTGAGGCTGACAATATAACATTACCGTCCTTCAACCGTCCATCCAGTAACAACTGGAAGGGTGTCTGTTCAGTTAGGATAGTCAGAGGGCTGAGGCTGACAATATAACATTACCGTCCTTCAGTCATCCATCCAGTAACAACTGGAAGGGCGTGTGTTCAGTTAGGATAGTAACAGGGCTGAGGCTGACAATATAACATTACCGTCCTTCAACCGTCCATCCAGTCACAACTGGAAGGGTGTCTGTTCAGTTTGGATAGTAACAGGGCTGAGGCTGACAATATAACATTACCGTCCTTCAGTCATCCATCCAGTAACAACTGGAAGGGCGTGTGTTCAGTTAGGATAGTAACAGGGCTGAGACTGACAATATAACATTACCGTCCTTCAGTCATCCATCCAGTAACAACTGGAAGGGCGTGTGTTCAGTTAGGATAGTAACAGGGCTGAGGCTGACAATATAACATTACCGTCCTTCAACCGTCCATCCAGTCACAACTGGAAGGGTGTCTGTTCAGTTAGGATAGTAAGAGGGCTGAGGCTGACAATATAACATTACCGTCCTTCAACCGTCCATCCAGTAACAACTGGAAGGGTGTCTGTTCAGTTAGGATAGTCAGAGGGCTGAGGCTGACAATATAACATTACCGTCCTTCAACCGTCCATCCAGTAACAACTGGAAGGGTGTGTGTTCAGTTAGGATAGTAACGGGGCTGAGGCTGACAATATAACATTACCGTCCTTCAACCGTCCATCCAGTAACAACTGGAAGGGTGTGTTTTCAGTTAGGATAGTAACAGGGCTGAGGCTGACAATATAACATTACCGTCCTTCAGTCATCCATCCAGTAACAACTGGAAGGGTGTCTGTTCAGTTAGGATAGTAACAGGGCTGAGGCTGACAATATAACATTACCGTCCTTCAGTCATCCATCCAGTAACAACTAGAAGGGTGTGTGTTCAGTTAGGATAGTAAGAGGGCTGAGGCTGACAATATAACATTACCGTCCTTCAACCGTCCATCCAGTAACAACTGGAAGGGTGTGTGTTCAGTTAGGATAGTAACAGGGCTGAGGCTGACAATATAACATTACCGTCCTTCAACCGTCCATCCAGTAACAACTGGAAGGGTGTGTGTTCAGTTAGGATAGTAACGGGGCTGAGGCTGACAATATAACATTACCGTCCTTCAGTCATCCATGCAGTAACAACTGGAAGGGTGTGTGTTCAGTTAGGATAGTAACGGGGCTGAGGCTGACAATATAACATTACCGTCCTTCAGTCATCCATCCAGTAACAACTGGAAGGGTCTGTGCTCAGTTAGGATAGTAACGGGGCTGAGGCTGACAATATAACATTACCGTCCTTCAGTCATCCATCCAGTAACAACTGGAAGGATGTGTGTTCAGTTAGGATAGTAACAGGGCTGAGGCTGACAATATAACATTACCGTCCTTCAACCGTCCATCCAGTAACAACTGGAAGGGTGTGTGTTCAGTTAGGATAGTAACAGGGCTGAGGCTGACAATATAACATTACCGTCCTTCAACCGTCCGTCCAGTAACAACTGGAAGGGTGTGTGTTCAGTTAGGATAGTAACAAGGCTGAGGCTGACAATACAGCATTACCGTCCTTCAACCGTCCATCCAGTAACAACTGGAAGGGTGTGTGTTCAGTTAGGATAGTAACAAGGCTGAGGCTGACAATATAACATTACCTTCCTTCAGTCATCCATCCAGTGACAACTGGAAGGGTGTGTGTTCAGTGAGGGTAGTAACAAGGCTGAGGCTGACAATATAACATTACCGTCCTTCAGTCATCCATCCAGTAACAACTGGAAGGGTGTGTGTTCAGTTAGGATAGTAACGGGGCTGAGGCTGACAATATAACATTACCGTCCTTCAACCGTCCATCCAGTAACAACTGGAAGGGTGTGTGTTCAGTTAGGATAGTAACAAGGCTGAGGCTGACAATGCAACATTACCGTCCTTCTACCGTCCATCCAGTAACAACTGGAAGGGTGTGTGTTCAGTTAGGATAGTAACGGGGCTGAGGCTGACAATATAACATTACCGTCCTTCAACCGTCCATCCAGTAACAACTGGAAGGGTGTGTGTTCAGTTAGGATAGTAACAAGGCTGAGGCTGACAATGCAAGATTACCGTCCTTCAACCGTCCATCCAGTAACAACTGGAAGGGCGTGTGTTCAGTTATGATAGTAACGTGGCTGAGGCTGACAATATAACATTACCGTCCTTCAGTCATCCATCCAGTAACAACTGGAAGGGTGTGTGTTCAGTTAGGATAGTAACGGGGCTGAGGCTGACAATACAACATTACCGTCCTTCAGTCATCCATCCAGTAACAACTGGAAGGGTGTGTGTTCAGTTAGGATAGTAACAAGGCTGAGGCTGACAATATAACATTACCGTCCTTTAGCTTCCATCCAGTAACAACTGGAAGGGTGTGTGTTCAGTTAGGATAGTAACGGGGCTGAGGCTGACAATATAAGTAACATTTTGAATCACCCAGAAGACGGACAGCAAATCTTGTTCACACATTGTGAAGGCCCTTTCTACTGATGTTAACAAGTGAGATGCGTATTCCACTCGGCAGAATCGGCCATGTTTCTTCTGAAGGATTACCGCTGATAAGGTGGTACCTGTGGTAGCGACATCGAGGGCAAAGGGTAGGGGTGGGTCCGGCACCTGTAACACCGGATTTATGGCCAACCACTGGTGGAATGTTGACGGACTATCATGTAATCCCTGGGGGAGACACATCCAGGTGTACAGTTGTCCGGGAATGTAAACACAAATTTATATTGACACTCTCGTGCCAGCGAGAGTCTGGAAAAACTCCATCTGCCATTTCTCCGCCCTAGTCTCCAACCGATCCAGATCCTGCTGTATCCTCTGACAATCCTCATCGTTATCCGCAACTCCACCAAGCTTTGTGTTTTGAACAAACTTACTAATCAGACCAGCTACATTTTCCTCCAAATCGTATATATATACTACTAACAGCAAAGGTCCCAGCACTAATCTCTGCGGAACACCACTATTCACAGCCCTCCATTCAGAAAAGCGCCCTTCCACTGATACCCTCTGTCTTCTATGACCGAGCCAGTTCTGTATCCTTCTTGCCAGCTCACCTCTGATCCCGTGTGACTTCACCTTTTGCACCAGTCTGCCATGAGGGACCTTGTCAAAGGCTTTACAGAAGTCTGTATGGACAACATCCACTGCCCTTCCTTTATCAATCATCTTCGCCACTTCCTCAAAAAACTCATTCAAGTTAGTGAGACACGACCTCCCCCTCACAAAACCATGCTGCCTCTCGCTACTAATAAGTTCATTTGTTTCCAAATGGAAGTAAATACTGCCCCGAAGAATCCTCTCTAATAATTTCCCTACCACTGACCAAAGGCTCACCGGCCTGTAATTTCCTGGATTATCCTTGCTATCCTTCTTTAACAAAGGAACAACATTTGCTATTCTCCAGTCCTCTGGGACATCACCTATAGCCAATGAGGATGCAAAGATTTCTGTCAAGGCCCCAGCTATTTCTTCCCTTGCCTCCCTCAGTATTCTGCATTAGATCCCATCAGGCCCTGGGGACTTATTTACCTTAATGCTTTGCAAGACGCCCGACACCTCCTCCTCTGTTCCCACGAACTTCAGAACTCTGTGGAGAATCAGAGTGTAGCTCCTCGGAGAGAATCACTACCCTGTCTTTACATGGCTCATGATTCACCCCCAAGGAATTCAAACCCCACCATCCATCGCCAACCAACCAGGATATTTCCAGAATATTTCCTGGATGCCTTCCACCCGGACAGGCTGCCGGCGATTGCCTGCAAAGATTCCGGTTGCCATAGGACAACTTCACTTTCCCACCACGGATTCCCCATTCTCCACCATTGCCCCCATCTGAGATGCCCCATCACAGCATCCGCTTGGTCACCATCCTGCAATTAAAAACCTTTTCATGAACATCTTTATCCAACAACACATCCAATTATGCAAACACAACGCAACTATTCACCCTTGTAGATTCCCTTAGTGACTGTCTTGTGGGTTCCCTCGACTTTGCTAGGGATCCTACACAGTGTTTCCCCAGTGTCTGCAGCATGGTTGATGGAAGGCTGCTGACTTTCACTGGGGAGACTGCATATGGCCTTGCAGGACGTCCTCGAGCAGCTCTGGGCTTTGAGGGTTCGGATTCGGACTGCACCACCTCGACATGGGCAGCAGCAGCCTGGGCTAGCTGATGGGTAACAGCAAGGACACTGGTGGAGTGACAGTGAAGGGAGAACAAATACTGTCATCCTGAGAGAGGACAGCAGGTTCATGCTCCACGGAGACACTGTCACTGCCACGGGGCGACACCTCAGCAATCCTAGTAATCTACTGGATCACAGATTGCTGGACTGTTGTGAGAGCCAGCAAAATCCTTTGAACACTGAGATCCACAGCCATGATGGCAGCAGTCTGATCCTACATGGCAGCAAGCAATCTGAGTCTGAGTTTCCACTACAGCACTGAGACGTTGGGTGTCTGCCATCTGTGCTGCAGTGGAAGCTGAGACAATGGTCACCAACAATTGTATCACAGCTGGGTCCGCTTGTGCTGTCAGGGAGTTAGTGACCACTTCGACAGGGGAAAGAATGTCCTTCAAACTCTGTGCAATGTCCTGTGCCATGTTGGAGTCGGACTCCTCCATGTTCTTTGACAGTGATAACAGACTGTCTGAGAGGCCTGTCAATGGACAAAGTATCTCACTGTACATGTCCATCAGCATTCTCCTGTATGTTGTTCCAGCAATGTTTACATCTATGTCCTGTGTATCATAACTCGTTTGAGACCTCGCCCTCCGGTGATCTGACGCATGGACGATCCTTTCCCCCTGGCCTGGCTGCAGCTCACTCATGCTCGGTGACTCACCACATGCAGATTCCGACTCTATACCAGCCTCTAAGGTACACACAGCGAAAGAATTTGAGCTGGTGACTTTGAGTTTCAGACCAAGTGATGGGACTTCACCAGCAGTCCTGTGCTGCTTCTCTATCTCTGTCACTTGGAGCTGCTGTGACTGGGAAGCTGGAAGTTTTGGGTTATCATTGGAAAGTATAAAATCAGAAGGGGAGGGTTGTGGTGAGGGATTGGGAATGGGATGGAAAGCAGGAGGTCCATGGTCCCACCATCTGCAGCTTGTACATCTTCCCAGACAGTAGGATGAGGAGGAGGTGGGAGTTAAGAAGGAACGTCAGGCAGCAACATAACATCATCTTGAATGCTCTCGGTGATGCCGCATGCTCCGGGCTCTGTCACAGCCGGTCCCATGATGTGGAGAATCATCTCCTCCCTCAGTCTCAGGGGATCAAGTTATGCCTGGTCCCCACCGGATCACTGCTGCTCCCTGTGTTTATGAGCCACCTTGTCCTGTAAGATAGAGGACAGAATGTCACTGATTGTGTTGCACTGTGTTTGGGTGATGTGCCTGCCATAGCTGAAGAGCTGGAGGCATGTGGAGGCAGGGAGAGGTGGATGTGAGGCTGGTATCAGTGGAAGGTGTATGAGGGTGAGATGGAGTATGTGAATGTTAGGTGTGGGTCCTGAGTGTTGGGGACAGCTGATGGGTGAGTGATGGGGGTGTGGTTCATTGAGCAGTGTGAGAGGTTACTGGTGTTGACGGCAGGAGATGTCATGTGGAGATGAATTCACTGACATTGACCACCCGTGTGAGTTCATTTAACTTCTTCTGGCTCTTCTGCAAGGTCCTCGGGGCCAGACTTCTTGCACTGACCTCCCTGGCCACCTGCTCCTATTCACTTCGAAGTGCATTTCTTGAGGGTCTGCACCCCACCCCATGGGAACATGGCCTGTCTGCTCCTGTCACCCTCCATGACTAAGGCCTCCAGCACCACATCCGTGAACCGCAGAACCCTCTCTCTGTCCTAGTACTCCATTTCCCTTGTCTCTAATTGCGGCATTTCACAGTCAGCAGCAGCCTCCTGTGATTCAGTGCAACTTCCCTTTAAGAGGAACAGACTGTCTTTAAGAGCTGAATCCTGGATGAAACACGAGCCAGCCTCACACAACCTTAGGGCCCAGCAGACAGACAGCACCGCGTGTAACCCTAGGCGGTACATAGAATTCGTGGAAATGAGAAGGCAGCAGGAAGTTTGTGTGTCACCTGCCTGAACATGAATAGGCAAGGGCAGATCACGAATTACAATCCTTACACCCGAAAAGCGAAGCAACCCCGATTTTCTCGCTATATCAATCTTCCTTTCATGTCCTCACTCGCTCTCTACACTCTCTGTCTATTTCTCATAGAATCAGAGACTGATGCAGTACAAAAGGAGGCTATTCGGCCCATTGTTTCAGTGCTGTCTCTTGGAATGAGCTACTTAATGAATTCCACCACCAACACCGCACCCCCCCCCCATCTTTCTGCAGTCTCCTTTCTTTCCTATTCAAGTATTTGCTGAATTCTCTTTTGAAAGATATTATTGAATCTGCTTCCACCATGTTTTCAGGCAGTGAATCCCACATCCCAACAACTCGCTGTGTAAGAAAATTCTCCTCACTTCACCTCTGGTTCTTTGCCAATTACCTTCAATCTATGTCTTCTTAATACTGAACTTCCTGACACTGGAAACAGTTTCACATTAATTACCCTATCAAAACCCTTAATGATTTTGAATTATATATTAAATCACCCCTTACCCTTCATTGCTCCAAAGAGCACAATCCCAGCTTTTCCAATCTCTCCACATAACTGAATTCCCAGATCCCTGGTACCATTCTAGTAAATCACCTCTGTATCTTCACTAAGTCCTTGACATTCTTATCAAAGTGTGGTGACCAGAATTGGACATAATTCTCCAGCTGGGACCTAACCAATGATGTACAAACATCAGCATTTCCTCATGAGTTTTATTACTCTGTGCCTCTCTCTCTGACACCAAGGACACTACATGTTACCTTCAAAGATCTGTGTGTGTACGCCGCAGGTCTCTCTAATCCTGCACCCGCTTTATAATGGTACCATTTAGTTTATATTGTTTCTCCTCATACTTCCTACCCATGTCTCACTTCACACTTCACTGTGTTAAATTACATCTGCCATGTTCCTGTCCAATTCACCAGTCAGTCTCTGTCCTCCTGAAGTTTGTTACTATCCTTCTCACTGTTTATTAACATTTCTGAGTTTCCACCCATCACAAAACCTTGACATTATCCCCTCTGTACACAAGCCCATTGTATTAACATACTGCAACAGTGATCCCAACAGTGACCCTCGGGATAATAAAAGCAAAATACTGAGGATGATGGAAATCTGAAATAAGTACAAGGAATGCTGGAAATACACAGCAGGTCTGACAGCATCTGTGGAGAGAGAAGTAGAGTTAATGTTTCAGGTCAGTGACCCTTCTTCAGAACAGGGGAACGCCACTGTGTACTTCCCTCCAGACTGAACAATAAATATTCTCCACTACTCTCTGCTTTCTGCTTCGCATCTCGATCAGATCTGCTTTTACATTTCCCTGCTCTAAGTTGAACCATCCCAGCTACATAACTGTAATCCCTCGTCCCTGGAAAAATTCCAGTAAAACTCTTTTATCCCCTCTCCAATGGGCACATGTCCTTCCTAAAATGTGGTTCCCTGTATTGGACACAATGCTCCAGGTGGAGCCGATCTAGTCTTTTCTATAGGTGTAACATAACATCCTGACTATTCGACTCTGTGTCTCTATTAATAAAACCTAGGAATCTATTTTCTTTGTTAACTGTTTGTTAACCTGTCCAGCTCACTTCAAAGATTGCACACAAACACCCCAGGTCTCTCTGTTATTCTCACCACCTTTAAAGTTGTGTTATCTCTCCTCATTCATCCACCTGCAGTTCGCTATCACCTTCTCAAAGGCTATTAGGGGTGGGTGATAACTGCTGGCCCAGCCAGCGACACCCACAACCCATGAATAAACAATATTATAAAATCTTTCCACAATGTATCACTTCACACATCTGCCAGGCCAATTAAATATTAGGAAAACTAAAGCCAGTGTTTTCAAACCCCACATCAAACATTTCTTAGCTACAGACTCCATCCCTCTCCTTGGCAACTGTCTGAGACTAAAGCAAAGTGTTTGCAACCTGGTGTCATAGTTGCTCCTGCGATGAGTTTCCTACCAAATATTCACGCTATCAATAAAACTGCCTATTTCCACCCCCTTAACAGAGGACGACTTCATCCCTGTCTCAGCTCCTCTGCTGATGAAACACTCCCCCTTGCCTGTGTTACCTGTAGACTTGAGTATTCCAACACACTCCTGGCTGGTCTCCCACATTCTACCCGCCATAAACTTGAGGTGATGAAAAACACTGCTGCCCATGTCCTAACTCACACCAAGTCCTGTTCACCCATCACCCCCTGAACTCACTGACCAACATTGGATCCTGGTCAGCAACACATCAATTTAAAAACTCTCAGCCTTCTTTTCAAATGCTTCAACAGAGTTGCTTGCTCGGCCTTTACAGAGGGCAGTTAAGAGTCAATAACATTGCTGTGAGTCGAGAGTCATATGTGGGCTAGACCAGGAAAGGACGGCAGATTCCTTTCCCGAAAGGACATTAGTGAATCAGATGGTGTTTAACAAAAAACGATTATAGTTTCATGGCTCCATGACTGAGACTAGCTTTCTATTCTAGATTTTAACAAACTCCTGGCTTGTCTCACACATTCTACTCTCTGTAAACTTGAGGTCATCCAAACTCTGCTGCTCTTGTGTAAACTCACACCAAGTCCCGTTCCCCGATCACTGACATACATCTGCTGCCAGTTAAGCAATGTCTTGATTTTAAAATACTCAACCGTGTTTGCAACTCCCTCGATGTCCTCACACCTCCTTATCGATGTAATATTCACCAGCCCCACTACCCTCCAAGACATCTGCACTCCTCCAATCCTGGTCTCTTGTGCATGCTTGATTTTCATCATTGCTCCACTGCCAACCAGGTCTTCAGCTGCCTAGACCCAAAGCTCTGGAATTCTCTAACTACACCTCTTTTATTTTATTCGTGTGTGGGATATGTGCATCGCTGGCAAGGCCAGCATTTGTTCCCATCACTAATTGCCCTTGACAAATGAGTGACTTGCTGGGACATTTCACCAGGCAGTTAAGGGTTAACCACATTGTTGAGGGTCTGGAGTCACATGGAGGCCAGATCAGGTAAGGACAGCAGATTTCCTTCCCGAAAGGACATTAGTAAATCAGATCGGTTTTTACAACAATCAATGATAGATTCATGGCACCATGACTGAGACTAAATTTCATTTCCAGACTTTTATTAATGAATTGAAATTATTAATTGATTGAATTTTAATTCTCACCAACTGCCATGTGGGAATTGAACCCATGGCATTAGCCTGAACCTCTGGTTTTCTAGTTCAGTGACATTACCGCTATACCACTGTCACTGCCTCTATGCCTCACTTTCCTCCCTTAAGACACTACTTAATACCTCCTGCTTTGACCAAGAAATGTAAGTTGTTGTTGTTGGGCTTTGCCAGATATGATTTGTCATTACCATATCCCTGCTGCCGTCCATTTATTGTCCCGTGTTTTTTTTCCAAGCAATGAATGTTTTTGTCCTGGGCTGTGAAGTCTAGAAATTTCCCACCAGCGACGTTAGACTGACTGGTCAGTAATTACACCGTTTGCTCCATCTCTCCTTTTTTAAACCAAGTGTAACATTTACAACCCTTCCCATCTCTGGCATCAAGCCCATATCCAAGGAGGATTGGAACATTCTGTCACTGCCTCTGCTATTTTCAACATTCCTTCTCTCAGCATCCCCCACACATCTCATTCAGACAGGGTAAATGGTCTACTTTATTGTGGCACAAGAAGAGTTGGATTGAAAGGGGTTAACTGAACCTGTTTGTTCAGTGATTGTAATTAATGTCAGTCATCACGGACCCTAATTGTGTCGCTGGAGGATTTCCCTCTTCTATTAATACAGGACTCCTTTCAGTGTGTTATCCCATAGTGTCAACAACAGCATCATTCCGGCGCTATCAAGGATCAGCAGCCCCAGCGAGAGAGAGGATAGATCAGAATCTGAGAACAATAGATTGGAATGTTACAACAATGGGTCAGAATCTGAGAACAATAGCTTGGGATGTTACAACCATGGGAAGCAGGAGTTTCTCCTCTTGGCTTGGCCTAGTTACTGCAGATTATTTTTGGCTAACATTAGATGATCGGATCTATTATGCACTGAAGATGATTCAAACGATTTATTATCCCATCCTCGCTATTATTGGTGTCCCTGGTGAGTCTCTGTATCCAACGTTTAGAATTATAAACATATTTTACAGATTTAATGTTCTTGTCATGTCAATCTTGGGAAGTCTGAAGCCATTGTCTTCAGTCACTGCCACAAACTCCATTCCCTATCCACTGTCTGCATTCCTCTCGCTGCCCAATGTCTGGGGCTGAAACAGACTGTTTGCAACCTCTGCATCCAGTTGACACTGAGCTGAGTTCATCTCCATATTCTCTCCATCACCAACCCTGCCTATCACCACCTCTGTAAATTGTCCCGTCTCCACCTCTGCCTCAGCCCATCTACTGCATAAACCCTCATCTGTGCCTTTGTTAAATCCACACTTGACTATTACAATTCTATCCTGGTGACCTTCCAATTCTATCCTGGTCACCCTCCCAGTTATTAACCTCCATAAACCACAGCCCATCCAGAAATCTGCTGCCTGTGTTCTAACTCACACCAAATCCCGATCACCCATCACCCCTGTGCTCACTGATCTACATTGTCTTCCGGTCTGGCAACACCTTAATTTTAATATTCTCATTCTTGTCTTTGGATCTCTCCATGGCCTCACCACTCCAATTAGCCCTATTCCCCTCTCGATTTCACATATTCTTGTAAATCTTATGCCTTTGAAACTTTTTTAAATTCCCTTTTGAAAGTGAATTTCTTTCCCCTCCCTAGCACCTCCGGCTGTGATTTTTACACTAAGGTGCCACTGGTGCCAATGTAACAAAAATGAATGGAACAGCCAACCACTTCTAGTGTGGCCAGCACAGTCCCCCATTCTGTGTAGGGATCTAGCCTGGGTGTACTGTGCATTTACTGTTAGTCTGAGGAGGGGTTTGGAGTAACGTCAATGTCCCTTTCCAGCAGCTAATATGTACATCTTTGAAACTTGGTCCGTGCGTGTCCACTGATCACGTGTGTTAGTCACTCACAACTAAGCATACATTCAGCAGCACCAGGAATCCCCTCTAGTATTTTTAAAAGGACCAGGCTTCCTGGTCCTGAATATTGAGGGATATTTGACATTCAAGAAGAATAGGAAGCTAGGTAAATGTGGAGGGGTGACACTGTTAATCAAGGATGGTGTTGGGGCATTAGTTCGAGATGACCTTGGTTCAGGGGATCAAAATGTCGAATCGATTTGGGTGGAGGTGAGGAATACCAGGAGAAAGAAGTTCCTATCAGGAGTGGTCTACAGACGTCCTAACAGTAATCACAATGTAGGACATCGTATACAAGAAGAAACATTGTTTACTTGTGATAGACATACGGCAATAATCATGGGTGATTTTAATCTACATATAAACTGGAAAAATCAGATTGGGAACAGTAGCCCGGATGAAGAGTTCATAGAATGATTTCGAGGTAGTTTCTTGGAGCAGCACGTTCTGGAAACAACCAGAGATAAGGTTATATTAGACTTCGTATAATGTAATGTGACAGGATTAATTAATGACCTCAGAGTAAAGGCACCTCTAGGTAGCAGCGACCACATTATGACTGAATTTCACATCCAGTTTGAAAGAGAGAAGAGTGGATCTATGATCAGTATTTTAAACGTGAATAAGGGAAACTATTTGGGCATGAAAGTTGAGCTCGTTGAAGTGAACTGGGTTACTCGTCTTGGAGATAGATCAATAGAGAAGCAGTGGCAGACATTTAAGGGGATATTTCAGGAATACTCCATAATTAGTATATTCCTACTATAAGGTGGAGGACCCACCAGCAGTTTAGTAAGAAATTACGGAAAACATCACACTTAAGGAAAAGGCAGATAATTGTGCAAAGATGAGTGGCAGTTCAGATGATTGGTCAGAATATAAAGAACAGCAGACAATGGCTAACGGGTTAATCAGGAGAAAGACATTCGAGTATGATAGGAAGCTAGCTAGAAATGTAAAAATGGATTGCAAGAGTTTCTCGGCGTATTTAAAAAGGAGAAGATTAAGTAAAAAGAGCGTTGGTCCTCTGGACAGTGAGAATGTGGAGTTAATAGTGGATAAAAAGGGAACAGCGGATGCAATGAACAAATATTTTGTTTCTGTCTTCACTATAGAGGATACAAGAAACATTCCAGTAGTAGCTGTAAATCAGGAGGTGGAAGGAAGAGAGAAACTTGGTGAAAATACAATTGCCAGGGAAGCATTACTGAGCAAACTTATGGAGTTGCGGGCTGAAAAGTCCCCGGGTCCTGATGGGCTTCATCCTAGTGTCTTAAAAGAGGTGGCTAATGAGGTAGTAGTCGTGTTGTTGTTAATTTTTCAAAGTTCACTAATTTTGGAACGGTTCCATCAGACTGGAAAGTAATAAATATAACCCCTCTATTCAAGAAGATGGGGATGCAGAAAGCAGGTAACGATAGGCCAGTTAGCTTGACATCTGTCGTGGGGAAGATGTTTGAATTGATCTTTAAGGAGGCTTTTGCTGGGCACTTAGAAAAACTCAAGGTAATCGCGAATAGACAGCATTGTTTTATGAAAGGGAAGTCATCTTTAACCAATTTATTGGAGTTCTTTGAAGGAGTAACATGCGACATGGGTAAAGGGGAGCCCTTTGTCATACTGCGCTTGGATTTCCAGAATGCATTAGACAAGGTGCCACATAAAAGGTTATTGTGCAAAGTAGGAGCTCATGGTGTAGTGGGTAACATATTAGCTTGGATCGAAGTTTTATTGGCCGGTTGCCGAAAAGAGGGAGTATGCATGAATGGGTCCTTTTCAGATTGGCAGGATGTGACAAGTTGAGTCCATCATGGGTCTGTGCTGGGGCCTCAACATTTTACAATTTATATGAAAGACTTAGATGAGGGAAGCGATGGCATGTTAGCTAAATTTGCAGATGACTCAAAGATAGGTAGGAAAGTATGTTGTGAAGAGTACATAAGGAGGTTGTAGGCCAATATAGATAGGTTGAGTGAGTGGGGAAAAACATCTGACAGATGGAGTCTAATGTGGGAAAATGTGAAGTTTTTCACTTTGGCAGGAGGACTGCAAAATTCCGAGGTGCTGAGGGATCTAGGTTCTGTAGTGCATGAGTCACAAACAGTTCGTAGGTAGGTACAGCAAGTAACAGAGAAGGCTAATGGAATGCTCTCCTTTATTACAAGAGGAATTGAAAATAAAAGTCAGCATGTGATGCTTCAGTTATACAGGACATTGGTGAGACCACATCTCGAATACTGTCTGTAGTTTTGGTCTCCTTATTTAATGGAGGACGTGAATGCTTTGGAGGCGGTTCAGATGTGGTTTACCAGATTGATACTAGGAATGAGCAGGTTGTGTTCTGAGTAAAGGATGGACGGAAGGTCTTGTTTTCACTGGAATTTAGAATGGTGAGGGGAGATTTGACTGAAGTTTATAAGAACCTGAAAGGCCTTGACATGGTGAATGAGGAAAGGATGTTTCCTCTTGTGGGTGAGTCCAGTAATAGGGGGCACTGTTTCGAAATTAGGGGTCGCCGCTTTAGGACAGAGAGGAGGTGAACATTTTTCTCTGGAGGGTTGTGTGACTTTGGAATTCTCTGCCACAGAAGGTGGTGGAGACGGGGTCATTGAATATTTTTAAGGTGGAGATAGATAGATTCTTATCAGGCCAGGGAATGAAAGGTTATCAAGGTTAGATGGGAGTGTGGAATTCGAAACACAAACCGATCAGCTATGATCTGATTGAATGGCGGTGCAGACTCGAGGGGCCGAATGGCCTACGTCTGCTCCTAGTTCATATGCGTGTATTTTTTACTCAGCTTACATGTGAGGTGCTTTTGACTTACTTCTGTTATTGTAAAGTTAGTGGAGGTGCTGTGGATGGTTTTCTGGAGGTTGCGTTGTGAGCTTCTGCAGACATTCATGGAGGACAGAGGATTTGCTAACCGAACTCTGGACGAGTTATGGGGACTGTAGTTACATGACCTACAAATGGAGCAGAGGCGAGAGAGGGGAAACTCTGCAAAGTGTGAGGAGGAGGTGACTCTGCCCTACCCACCCCAGGTTCTCCAAGAGCAAACAGAGCAGTGGTCCTAATATCGAGCCCTGGGGAACACCAGTGTATACTCACCTGGAGTCTGACCAACAACCTTTCACCATTTCTCTCTGTTTACTTTTCATTAGCCAATGTTATATCCACAATATCACTGTCCCTTTAATCCATAGGGTTCAGTTTTCCTAACCTGTCTATTGAATGTCATTTGATCAACCACCTTTTGAACGTCCATATATATAACTTCAATCACACCACCCTCATCAGCCCTCTCCATTGTTTTATCAAAGAACTCCATCAAGTTTACCTCACCACCACCTCTCTCCACTGTTGTTAAATTATCAGACTGTTTATCCGACATCCAGTACTGGATGAGCAGAAATTTCCTCCAATAAAATATTGGGAAGACTGAAACCATTGGGCTGGACTATATTGGGCTCCTGATGTAGGCCTCCATGGAGCCACACATCGGGATTGCTGGGCCTGATCTTTCCAGCTGTACAGAGGCTCGTGGCTCCCCGCCCACTCCCCCCAACCGCTCGGCAGCGGTACCCTCCTTTAAATATTTCAATAAGCTTAATGTATATATTTCAGTCCAATTCCCTGAGATCTTACTGACAGCCCGGGATCTTCCATGCAGCGGCTGACACTCACACACCTTCATAATAAAAGCATAATACTGCAGATGCTGGAAATCTGAAATAAAATCCAGAAATGCTGGAACCACTCAGCAGGTCTGGCAGCATCTGTGGAAAGAGAGGCAGAGTTGACGTTTCGGGTCAGTGACCCTTCTTCTCACACACCGTCGCTTTCCCGTCCAGGGAAAGCCAACGCCACAGAGGTGGGGAAGGGGGGAAAGTAGGATTTTTAGAGTACTGATGGGGTGGGGGGTGGTGGCTGATGCTTGTGGCGGGTGTGGTCAACTCCGCATTAATAGTGTAGGGGAAGAAGGGGCAAACTCTACACTTTGGACAGTTGTTGGGTTGCGAGGGTACTCGGCAGTTTAAGTCTTTGGAGGGGCTGGTGGGAAGGCAACTATACAATGTTAGATTTTTGGGAGGAAATGGGCAACATTTTATTTGCAGTGCACTGGCGGGGGTGTGTGTACGGGGTTAAACTTTGCACTTTTTGTGGCAGGTCTGGTTGCCCTATAAAAATGTCACCAGTGTCTGTACAGAGACAGCTGACAGCACTACTGATGTCGCTGAGGCCGTCCCTGTTACGTGATTGGGGGTGGAGTGGGCGGCCCGTTCACTGTATTAAAATGAGCCGTCGCCTGCTACATCACAGTGGCACAGCAGACACAGACTGCACATATGGGCTACCAATGTTTCGCACTCCGCTGGGGAGAATAAAATTCAGCCCCTTGTTTTTGCTTCCCGCTCCAATCTCCCTTCCCTAGCTAGCAATTCCTTCCTTCTTCCTAATAACTGTCTGAGATTACTATAGTCTGTTCACAACCTTGGTGTCACATTGGACCACAAAATAGGCTTCTAACCTCATACTGGTGCCATCACCACAATCGCCTATTTCCATCTCTGTAACATCACCTGACTAAATCCCTGCCTCAGCTCATCTGCTGAAACCCTCATTCAAGAAAAGAGGCGCTGCTGGATCTGGTACTTGGGAATGAGGTGGGCCAAGTGGATCAAGTACCAGTAGGGAAGCACTTAAAGGACAGTGGTCATTACATAGAACATAGAACATAGAACATTACAGCGCAGTACAGGCCCTTCAGCCTTCGATGTTGCGCCGACCTTTGAAACCGTCTGACCAACACTATTCCATTTTCATCCATATGTCTATCCAATGACCACTTAAATGCCCTTAAAGTTGGCGAGTCTACTACTGTTGCAGGCAGGGCGCTCCATGCCCCTACTACTCTCTGTGTAAAGAAACTACCTCTGACATCTGTCCTACATCTATCACCCCTCAACTTAAAGCTATGTCCCCTCGTGTTTGCCATCACCATCCGAGGAAAAAGGCTCTCAATATCCACCCTGTCCAACCCTCTGATTATCTTATATGTCTCTATTAAGTCACCTCTTCTCCTCCTTCTCTCTAACGAAAACAACCTCAAGTCCCTCAGCCTTTCCTCGTAAGACCTTCCTTCCATACCAGGCAACATCCTAGTCAATCTCCTCTGCACCTTTTCCAAAGCTTCCACATCCTTCCTATAATGCGGTGACCAGAACTGCACGCAATACTCCAGGTGCGGCCGCACCAGAGTTCTGTACAGCTGCAGCATGACCTCATGGCGCCTAAACTCGATCCCACTACTAATAAAAGCTAACGCACCATATGCCTTCTTAACAGCTCTATTAACCTGGGTGGCAACTTTCAGGGATTTATGTACCTGGACACCAAGATCTCTCTGCTCATCTACACTACCAAGAATCTTCCCATTAGCCCAGTATTCTGCAATCCTGTTACTCCTTCCGAAGTGAATCACCTCACACTTTTCCGCATTAAACTCCATTTGCCATCTCTCAGCCCAGCTCTGCAGCCTATCTATGTCCCTCTGTAACCGACAACATCCTTCGGCACTATCCACAACTCCACCGACCTTAGTGTCATCCGCAAATTTACTAACCCACCCTTCTACACCCTCATCCAGGTCATTTATAAAAATGACAAACAGCAGTGGCCCCAAAACAGATCCTTGCGGTACACCACTAGAAACTATACTCCAGGATGAACATTTACCATCAACCACCACCCTCTGTCTTCTTTCAGCTTGCCAATTTCTGATCCAAAGCACTAATCCACCTTCAATCCCATACTTCTGTATTTTCTGCAATAGCCTACCGTGGGGAACTTTATCAAACGCCTTACTGAAATCCATATAGACCACATCCACGGCTTCACCCTCATCCACCTGTTTGGTCACCTTGTCAAAAAACTCAATAAGGTTTGTGAGGCACGACCTACCCTTCACAAAACCGTGCTGATTATCTCTAATGAACTTATTATTTTCAAGATGATTATAAATCCTATCTCTAATAACCTTTTCCAACATTTTACCCACAACCGAAGTAAGGCTCACAGGTCTGTAATTACCAGGGCTGTCTCTACTCCCCTTCTTGAACAAGGGGACAACATTTGCTAACCTCCAGTCTTCCGGCACGATTCCTGTCGACAATGACGACAGAAAAATCAAGGACAAAGGCTCTGCAATCTCCTCCCTGGCTTCCCAGAGAATCCTACGATAAATCCCATCTGGCCCAGGGGACTTATCTATTTTCACACTTTCCAAAATTGCTAACACCTCCTCCTTGTGAACCTCAATCCCATCTAGCCTAGTAGGCTGTATCTCAGTATTCTCCTTGACAACATTTTCTTTCTCCATCATAAGGTTCAGGCTGACTACATAAAAGGACAAAGGGTAAGAATAATTAACTGAGTGAAGGCCAACTTCAGCGGGGTAAGAATGCAGCTGGGGAAAATAAATTGGAGTCAACGATTGGCAGGAAAACAACAGCTGAACAATGGGCTACCGTCAAAGAAGAGATAGTTTGGACTCAATCAAGGTATATTCCTTCGAAGGGGAAAGGTAGTGTATACAAATCCAGAGCTCCCTGAATTACAAAAGAGGTGAGTGACGTAGAGATTAAGATGAAGAAGAAAAAGTGTGTTTATGACAGACGTCAGGTAGACAATCCTACTCAGAACCAGGCAGAGCGGAAGCATAAAAGCAAGTAAGAGAAGTAAAATAGAATACGAGAAGAGTCTGGCGGCTAGAATTAAATGGAGTTCCTAAGTTTTCTATAGACATATAAACAGGTAGCAAAAGGAGGAGTTGCACCAATTAGGGGCCACACAGAGGATTTGCACATGCATGCAGAGGGCATAGTTGAGGTATTAAATAAATACGTTGCATCTGTCTTTACCAAGTGTAATAAAAGTGATTCTTTTTTGGTAAAAAAAAATATTTCTGAAGGCATTTATGGTTCAGCTGAATCAATGTTAGACCGTTTTTTTAAAATTAAAAATTGAACCACCAAGAGGTCACTGAGAGGGAGCTGGACTGGCAACAGAGTTACTGGTTATCACAAGGCTCGGGTTGGAGATGAAGCCGAAACCCTGGTAGCAGGCAGAAAAGTGATAAGTTCTCCTTTGATTAGACAAGCCCCGTTGTCGCAGAGAACACCTGGGATGGACAGAAAAACTGACAAGCTTTCTGGTTGTCGGTCAGTGTGTGTGGTTTTACCTTCAGGAAGGAGATAACTTCAAGTCTGAAGAAAAAGTCAAGAAAGCAGAGAGGACCACAACCCAGCTCATTTTCCAGAAATTCCAGAACAGACCTTGTGAAGTCAACGGAGTTGAGTCATCTTGTTTCCTGTTTGAAGAAAGCCTGCTAAAAATAATTCTCAATGCAGCCTGAAGAGAACTGTTGTCTGGTAACCTGGATGTGTGTGCTCAGAAGTTAGACTGCATGCTGGTTTGGAACAACATAACTCATCTGCTGTTTCCTTCAAAATGGGCAACTAGTTAACCCAAATGCTTTTTGTTTGTAACAGAGCTCTGAGCGAAAAATCTTTTTTTTTAGATCTTGTTTTCGGTTAACCAGTGTATATGTCTGTGTTTGAGTTTTAAGGGACTAAGGTAAAAAAAAGTAACTTTAAAATTTGGTTCTGGTTGAAAGGGACTTTGAAGTTTGGTTAAGGTGGGAAGGGGAAGTAAAAAATTAATTGTTGAATTTTTAAAAATTTGATCTGTGTGATATTGTTTTACTTCATTTCTAGTTGAGACTTTTTTATTCGATCCTGGGATGTAGGCATCACTGGCTAGGCCAGCATTTATTACCCATCTCTCCATAACCCTTGAGAAGGTGGTGGTGAACTGCCTTCTTGAATCGCTGCAGTCCATGGGAGGTAGGTTCACTCACAATTGTGTTAGGAATGGACTTCCAGGATTTTGACCCAGCGACAGTGACGGAATGGCGATATAGTTCCAAGTCAGAATGGTGTATGACTTGGAGGGGAACTTGCAGGTGGTGATCTTCCCATGCATTTGCTCCCCTTGTCCCAGATGGTAGAGGTCGCGGGTTTGGAAGGTGCTGTCTAAGGTGCCTTGGTGCATTGCTGCAGTGCATCTTGTAGACGGTACACACTGCTGCCACTGTGCGTCGGTGGTGGAGGGAGTCAATGTATGTGGATGGTGTGCCAATCAAATAGGCTGCTTTGTCCTGGATGATGTCGAGCTTCTTGAGTGTTGTTGGAGCTGCAGCCATCCAGGCGAGTGCAGAGTATTCCATCACACTCTTGACTTGTGCCTTATAGATGGTGGATAGGCTTTGGGGAGTCAGGAGGTGAGTTACTCGCTGCAGGATTCCTGGTCTTACACCTGCTTCATTTATGATAAACTGTTAATTGTTTAGTTCAGTAAAGTGTGTTCTATTGTGATGAGAATAGTGTATCTGATGGACTGTTTCAGCAAGTGGGAAAATGAGAAACAAATGTTGTGACCTGTGGAGAAGCAGGACTGAATTAACAGTGCACACCTCTCGCCTCGGGTCATAACACAAGGAAGAAGGTACAACACAGGCAATGGTGAAAGAGCAGGTAATTAAGAAACAAGAAGGGTTTAAAATTGATAAAGTGGACATATTAGATAGGCTGTCTAGAGGTAAAGTGAATAAAGCACCAGGGCCAATGAGGTGCATCCAAGGATTATGAGGGAAGTGAGGGTGGAAATCGCAGAGGCACTGGCCATAAATTTTCAATCTTCCTTAGACTAGGGGTGATGCCGGAGGACTGGAGAATTGCAAATATTACATCCCTGTTCAAAAATGGGTTTAAAGATAATCCCAAGAACTCCAGGCCAGTCAATTTAACTGCAGTGGTGGGGAAACTTCTAGTAATAATAATTCGGGACAAATTAATAGTCACATGGACAAATTCGGGTTAAGTAAGGAAAACAGCATGGATTCCTGAAGGGCAAATACTATTTAACTAACAGCCTGGAGATTTTGAGAAGGTAACAGAGAGGGTTGATGAGGGCAATGCTATTGATGTGGTGTATTATATTTACAAAAGACATTTGATACTGTGCCACATAACAGACTTGTGAGAAAACTTATAGTTCATGAATGAAAAGGGACGGTAACAACATGGATACGGCTTTGGCTGAGTGGCAGGAAAGAAAGAATTGTAGTCTGTGGATGTTTTTGGGGGGCTGGAGGAAAGGATGGAGGTCCCCAGGGGTCAGTGTTGGCACCTTGATTTCCCTTATATATATTACAAGAGCGACGTCTCAATTCATTCCATCTTCGCTGCCTCCGGAGAATCCTTGGCATCAGGTGGCAGGACCATATCTCCAACGTGGAAGTCCTCGAGGCGCCCAATATCCTCAGCATATACACCCTACTGCGTCAGCAGCGCTTGAAATGGCTTGGCCATGTGAGCCACATGGAAGATGGTCGGATCCCCAATGACACATTGTACAGCGAGCTTGTCACTGGTATCAGACCCACCGGCCGTCCGTGTCGCCGCTTAAAAGACATCTGCAAACGCGAAATGAAGTCCTGTGACATTGACCACAAGTTGTGGGAGTCAATTGCCAGTGATCTCTAGTGCTAGCAGATAGCCATAAAGGCGGGTCTGAAGAATGGCAAGTCGAAGAGACTTAACAGTTGGCAGGAAAAAAGACAGAAGCACAAGGAGAGAGCCAACCATGAAATAGCCTCGACAACCAATTTTATCTGCAGCGCCTGTGGAAGAGCCAATTCACTCTAGAATTGGCCTTTATAGCCACTCCAGGTGCAGCTCCACAAACCACTGACCACCTCCAGGCGCTTATACATTTTCTCTCGAGACAAGGAGGCCAAAGAAGGTAACTGACCAAGACCGTGGTGTTCAGGGCACAATTTCAGAGTTTGCAGATGATACGAAACGTGGAAGCATTGTGAACTGTGAGGAGGATGGTGTTGAATTTCAAAAGTACTTAGACAACTTGTTGGAATGGGCAGGCAGGTGGTAGATGAATTTCAATGCAGAGAAATATGAAGTGATTCATTTTGGTAGGAAGAATATTGAGATAATGTCAAATAAAGGGCACCATTCTAAAGGAGCAGAGAGACCGAGGTGTATATGTGCATAAGTCATTGATGTTGGCAGGAGAGGTTGAGAGAGCATTTAATAAAGCATACAGTATCCTGGGCTTTATTAACAGGGACATTCAGTACAAGAGCAAGGAAGTTATTTTGAACTTATAAAAACACTGATTCAGCCTCAGCTGAAGTATTCTGTCCAATTCTGGGCACCACACTTTAGGAAGATTGTGAGGGCATTGGAGAGAGTGCAGAAAGGATCCATGAGAATGCTTCCAGGCATAAGGAATTTCAGTTATGAAGATAGACAGGAGAAGTTAGGATCATTTTCATTGGAGAAGAGAAGGCTGAGAGGTGAGTTGATTTGATAGAGTTGTTCAAAACCATGAGGGGTCTGGACAGAGGAGATAGAGAGAAACTGTTTCCACTCATGAAATGAATCAAGAACGAGAGGGCACAGATTGAAATTAATGGGTAAGAGAGGCAGAAGTGACATGAGGCAATACTTTTTCACGCAAGGAATGGCTAAGGACTGGAATGTACTGCCTGAGAATGTGATGGAGACAGGTTCAATTGAAGCATTCAAAATGCAATTAGACTGTTATCTGAAAAGGAAGAATGTGCAGGGTTATGGGGAGAAGGCGGGGAATGGCACGAGGTTAATTGCTCTTTCGGTGAGCCGATGTGTACATGATACACTGAATAGCCTCCTTCTGTGCTGTAACAATTATGTGATTCCCTGATTCATGCATTTGTTACCTCTGTGCATAACTATTTCAACTCACTCCTGGCTGATCTCCCACATTCTACTCTCTGTGAACTTGAGGTCATCCAAAACTCTGCTGCCCATGTCCTAGCTCACACCAAGTTGTCTTCCTCTATCACTGACCGACATGGCTCCCAGTCAAGCAATGTCTTGATTTTAAAATTCTCATCCTCGTTTTCAATACCTCCATAGAACAAAGAACAAAGAACAAAGAAAATTACAGCACAGGAACAGGCCCTTCGGCCCACCAAGCCTGCGCCGATCCAGATCCTCTATCTAAACATGTCGCCTATTTTCTAAGGGTCCGTATCTCTTTACTTCCTGCCCATTCATGTATCTGTCTAGATACATCTTAAAAGACCCTATCGTGCCCGAGTCTACCACCTCTGCTGGCAACGCATTCCAGGCACCCACCACCCTCTGCATAAAGAACGTTCCACGCATATCCCCCCTAAACTTTTCCCCTCTCACTCTGAACTCGTGACCCCTTGTAATTGAATCCCCCACTCTGGGAAAAAGCTTCTTGCTATCCACCCTGTCTATACCTCTCATGATTTTGTACACCTCAATCAGGTCCCCCCTCAACCTCCGTCTTTCTAATGAGAATAATCCTAATCTGCTCAACCTCTCTTCATAGCTAGCGCCCTCCATACCAAGCAACATCCTGGTGAACCTCCTCTGCACCCTCTCCAAAGCATCTACATCCTTTTGGTAATGTGGCGACCAGAACTGCACGCAGGATTCCAAATGTGGCCGAACCAAAGTCTTAGACAACTGTAACATGACCTGCCAACCCTTGTACTCAATACCCCGTCCGATGAAGGAAAGCATGCCATTTGCCTTCTTGACCACTCTATTGACCTGCGTTGCCACCTTCAGGGAACAATGGACCTGAACACCCAAATCTCGCTGTACATCCATTTTCCCCAGGACCTTTCCATTTACTGTATAGTTCACTCTTGAATTGGATCTTCCAAAATGCATCACCTCGCATTTGCCCTGATTGAACTCCATCTGCCATTTATCTGCCCAACTCTCCAATCTATCTATGTTCTGCTGTTTTCTCTGACAGTCCCCTTCACTATCTGCTACTCCTCCAATCTTAGTGTCGTCTGCTAATCAGACCACCTATACTTTCCTCCAAATCATTTATGTATATCACAAACAACAGTGGTCCCAGCACGGATCCCTGTGGAACACCACTGGTCACACGTCTCCATTTTGAGAAACTCCCTTCCACTGCTACTCACTGTCTCCTGTTGCCCAGCCAGTTCTTTATCCATCTAGCTAGTCCACCCTGGACCCCATGCGCCTTCACTTGCTCCATCAGCCTACCATGGGGAACCTTATCAAACGCCTTACTGAAGTCCATGTATATGACATCTACAGCCCTTCCCTCATCAATCAACTTTGTCACTTCCTCAAAGAATTCTATTAAGTTGGTAAGACATGACCTTCCCTGCACAAAACCATGTTGCCTATCACTGATAAGCCCATTTTCTTCCAGATGTGAATAGATCCTATCCCTCAGTATCTTCTCCAGCAGCTTCCCTACCACTGACGTCAGGCTCACCGGTCTATAATTACCTGGATTATCCCTGCTACCCTTCTTAAACAAGGGGACAACATTAGCAATTCTCCAGTCCTCCGGGACATCACCCGTGTTTAAGGATGCTGCAAAGATATCTGTTAAGGCCCCAGCTATTTCCTCTCTTGCTTCCCTCAGTAACCTGGGATAGATCCCATCCGGATCTGGGGACTTGTCCACCTTAATGCCTTTTAGAATACCCAACACTTCCTCCCTCCTTATGCCGACTTGACCTAGAGTAATCAAACATCTGTCCCTAACCTCAACATCCGTCATGTCCCTCTCCTCGGTGAATACGGATGCAAAGTACTCGTTTAGAATCTCACCCATTTTCTCTGACTCCACGCATAACTTTCCTCCTTTGTCCTTGAGTGGGCCAATCCTTTCTCCAGTTACCTTCTTGCTCCTTATATGTGCTCCCTATCTCTGTAATATCCTCCAGCTCCACAATCCGCCAAGATATCTGTGCATCTCTAATTCTGGCCTCTTGTGCAGCCCTGATTTTCATCACTCCACCATTAATATCTGCACCTTTAGCTAATGAGGCTCCAAGTTCGAGAATACCCTCCCTTCACCTCTCCACTTCTCCACCTCGCTTTCATCCTTTAACACGCCCGTTAAAACCTACTTCTTTGACCATGCTTTAAACTAGTATCTCATTTTCGGGAAGCACCTTGGGACATTTCATTATGTTAAAGGCGCTATATAAATATAAATTGTTGTTGAAGTTTGCCAAACATGATTTGTTATTACCAGACCCCTGCTGCTTCTTGTTTGTTATCGTATGTTTTTCAAAGAAACGAATATATTTCTCCTGGGTTGTGACCCCATGAAATTTCCCCAGTAGTGATGCGTGTCTGACTGCTCAGTAATTACAGGGTTTACTCTATCTCTCCTTTTCTAAACAGGGTGCAACAATTACAGTGCTCCAGTCCTCTGTCATCGCTCCCATATCCAAGGAGGATTGAAAGATTCTGGCCAGTGCCTCTACTATTTTCACCATTCCTTCCCTCAGTAACCCTCACGCATCCTGTCCAGAGTATATTTTCTGCTTTATTGTGGTATGCAAGGTGTCGGAGTGAAAGAGGTTAACGGAATCTATTTGCTGAGAGACTGTAATTAATGTCAGTCTCTATGGAACCTAATTATTTCACTGGAGCTGCTCCATCTTCTAATAGTAAGGGACTCTTTTCAATGTGTTTTCACATAGTGTGAGTGGGAGCATCATCCCTGGCACTAATAGGGACCAGCGTCTCCAGAGAGAGGGGGAGGATAGATCAGAATCTGAGGACAATAGATTGGAATCTGACAACAATGGGTCAGAATCTGAGAACAATAGATTGTAATGTTACAAAAATGGGCAGGGGGTTATCCTGGGATCTTGACACTCTTTCTGCATATTATGATCGGCTACCACTAGCATCTCGCATCAATTACGCAGTGAAGATTATTCAATACATTTACTATCTAACCTTGCTAATGTTGGTGTTCCTGGTAAGTCTCTATATCCAGCTCTTCATTCTCTAAACCATGTTAAACTGCATTACTGTACTTCTCATTTACTCTGCCCTTGCTGATTTTGGTATCCCTCCAGCTATTATCTTTATATAACCATTGCTAACCGCATTATGGTTTGTGTAATTTAATCTCTCATCTTTGCTTCTGTTGTTGCCCCGGTAAGACTCTAGTTCCAGCCATGAGATATGTAAACCTTGCTTCACTGAAATACTGATTTGGAATTTATTTATTTTTTTGAAGACTGAAGCTAGTGTCATTGGTCTCCATAAGAAACTTCATACCCTATTTGTGAACCACTTACCTTTCACTGGCCAGTGTCTTTGACTGAACAAGACAGTCTACAGCCTCTGTAGTAATTTAAACCTGAGCTGATTTCACCTCCATATTCTCTCCATCAACAAACATGCCCACTACCACCTCTGCAATACCTGCCGTCTCCACCTCGGCCTCAGCCCATCTGCTGCATAAACTCTCATCTGTGCCTTTGTTAAATCTACACGTGACTATTCCAGTTCTATCATGGTCACCTTCCCAGTTATAAACCTCCATAAACCACAGCCCAGCTATGTTCCAGTGAACATCAACGTCAGCTCGAGGAACAACACCTCATTGTCGGATTAGGCATTCTACAGACTTCCAGACTGAACATTGAGTTCAATAATTTCAGATCAAGACTGGCTCTTTTAATTATGTTGCTTTATCATTTTTTTTGCCATGCCCTGGCCTTAAACTGGATTTTTTTATGTTGCTGCTTTTGGCTTGGGCTGTTCATTATTTTGTCATTTAATATCCTTGGCTGCACTAATGCTTTCTCTTTCACCACACCACAAGCACACTCCCTTTGCCTTTGCCCCATGACCTCCTTGTCTGTTAATCTCTATGACTCTCTGTCCTTTCAACACCTCTTTTTTCTCTTTTGCCCCACCCTTGCTTTATTTCCTTAAAACCTGACCTTTCTAACCTTTGCCAATTCTGATGAAAGGTCACAGGCCTGAAGCGTTAACTCTGCTTCACTCTCCACAGATGCTTCCAGACCTGCTGATTCTTTCCAGCACTTTTTGTTTTCATATAAGACTTGTAGTGGAGTTCCCCAGGGATCAATGTTGGGATCGTTTCTCTTCCTGACAAATATTAATGACTTGGACCTTGGTGCACAGGGCACAATTTCAAAGTTTGCAGATGATGCAAAACTTGGAAGCATTGTGAACTGTGAGGAGGATAGTGTAGAAATTCAAACGGACATAGACAAGTTGGTGGAATGGATAGACAGGTGGCAGATGAAGTTCAATGTGGAGAAATGTGATGTGATTCATTTCGATAGGAAGAACATGGAGAGGCAATATAGAATAAATTGTACAACTCTAAAGGGTGTGCAGGAGCAGAGGACCTGGGTGTATATATGCATGGGTCATTGAAGTTGGCAGGAGAGGTTGAGAGCAGTTAATAAACCAGACAGTATCCTGCGCTTTATTCACAGCAGTATGGAATGCAAAAGCAAAGAGGTTATTTTGAACTTGTATGAGACACTAGTTCGGCCTCAGTTGCAGTATTACGTCTAGTTCTGGGCACCACACTTTAGGTAACGTGAAGACATTGGGGAGTGTACATAAACATTCACAAGAATGGTTCCAGAGATGAAGAATATCAGTTATGAAGAGAGACTGGAGAACTGGGAACATTTTCCTGAGAGAAGAGAAGGCTGAGAGGAGATTAGAAAAAAAGGTATTCACAATTATGAGGTGTCTGGACAGAGTGGATAGGGAAAAACTGTCCCCATTCCTGAAAGGTTCTAAAACGAGAGGGCAAAGAATTAAAGTCATTGGTAAAAGAAGCAGAAGTGACATGAAGAAAACTTTTTCACACAGCGAGTGCTTAAGGTCTGGAATGCACTGCCTGAGAGTGTGGTGGAGGCAGATTCAATCGAGGCATTCAGGAAGAAATTGGATAGCTGTCTGAAAAGGAAAATTGTACAGAGTTACAGGGAGAAGACAGGGAAGCGGTACTAGATAAATTGCTCTTTTGGACAGCCAGTGCAGACACGATGGACTGAATGGCCGCCTGTAACAATTCTGTGATTCTGTGACAGTTGACCACAAAATGAGCTTCCACCGTTATATTCGTGCCATCACTATCACCACCTATTTCCACTTCAATAACATCGCCTGATTTCACCCCTGTCTTAACTCATCCGCTGCTGAAGCTCTCAGTCATGCTTTCATTACCTGTAGGCTGGACAATTCGAACTCATTCTCCCAAATTCTACTATCTGTAAACTTGAGGTCATCTAAAACTCTGCTGCCTGTGCCTTAACTCACAGCAAGTCTCATTCCCCGGTCACTGACCGACATCAGCTCACAGTCAAGCAATGTCTTGATTTTAAAATTCTCATTCTTGTTTTCCAATCCCTCCATTGCCTCACCCCTCACTAACTCTGTAATCCCCTCCAGCCCCACAAACCTCTGAGATATCTCTGCTCCTCTAATTCTGGCCTCTTGAGCATCCCTGATTTTAATTACTCCAACATTGTGGCCACACCTTCAGTTGCCTCGGCCCAAAGCTCTGGAATACACGCCCGACACAGCTCCATCTCTCCATCTCTCCACCTCGCTTTTATCCTTTAAGACACTCCTTTAAAACTTGCCTCTTTGACCAAACATTTGGTCACCTAACCTAATATCTACATTTGTGGTTCAGTGTTATACTTTGTTTCATAATGCTGCTGTGAAGTACCTTGGGATAAGTTCTTGCTGAACTTTGCCAGACATGAATTGTCATTAGCATATCCATGTGGCTTGAAATTTATTATGCTATGCTTTTCCAAGCAAATAATATTTCTGTCCTGCGTTGTGAAATTTCACCACCACTGACGTCAGATTGACTGGACAGTACAGGGTTTACCACATCCCTCCTTTTTGTAAACTAGGTGTATAATTTGCAGCCCTCCAGTGCTCTGTCATCACTCCTATATCAAGAGAGAATTGATAGATTCTGTGCAGTGCTTCTTCCATTTGCACCATTCCTTCTCTCACCAACCCTCAGAATTCCCATCCAGACCGGGTAAATGTTCTAGTTTACTGTGATACAAAAAGTGTTGGATTGAAAGGGGTTAACTGAACCTGTTTGTTCAGTGACTGCAATTAATGTCAGGCTCCATGGACCTTAATTGTGTCACTGGAAGATTTCCCTCTTCTATTAATAAGGAGCTCCGTTCAATGTGTTATCACATAGTGCCAGTGGGAGTATCACATCACTCCCGGCACTAACAGGGTTCAGCGGCTCTGGAGAGAGGGAGAGGAAAGATCAGAATCAGAGTACAATAGATTGTAATGTTACAACAATGAGCAGGAGTTTCATCTGGGAGTTTAACTTTCTTTCTGCAGATTATGATCAGTTCTCATTAAACAGTCGGATCTATTACTCACTGAGGAATAGTCAATACATTTACTACCCCTTCCTGGCTATTATTGGTGTCCCTAGTAAGTCTCTGTATCTAGCTATTAATTCTATAAACCATGTTTAACTGCATTACCATTCTTGTCATTTCCTCTGCCCTCCTTGCTGCTGTTGTTATTCCTGGCAAATTTCAGTCTCCAGATATTAGCTCAATAAACCATTGCTATGTGCATTAGAGTGCTTGTAATTTACTCTCCCATCTTTGCTGTCTCTGGTAAGTCTCTATTTCCCGCTATGAGATCTGTAAAATTTGTTTCACTGAAATAATGTTCTTGCTATTTAAATTTGGGAAGAGTGCAGTTGTCATTGGTCTCTATAAGAAATTCCATCCACTATCCATGAACCATGATCTCCTCATTGCCAAATATCTGAGGCTGAACCAGACAGTTTGCAACCTCTGTCTTCTATTTAAATCTGAGCTGAGTTCATCTCCATATTCTCACCAACCCTGCCGACTATCACCTCTGTACTAACACACATCTCCACCTCTGCCTCAGCCTATCTGCTGCATAAACATTCATCTGTGCCTTTGTTAAATACGCACTTGACTATTCCAATTCTATCCTGGTCACACTCCCATTTATAAACCTCCATAAACCACAGCCCATCCAGAACTCTGCTGCCTGTATTCTAACTCACACCAATCCCAATCACCCATCACCCTTGTGCTCACTGATTTACATTGACTCCCAGTCTGGCAGCACCTTAATTTTATTATTCTCTTTCATGTGTTTGAATCCCTCCATGGCCTCACCCCTCCAGTTAGTCCCATTCCCCTGACCGTTCCCATATTCATTTTGGCCTTCTAGTATTTTCTTCAATTAGCTTTAAAAATAAACTTCACCCCCTCTTTATTCTACCACTGACCACGATTTTCAGCTCCACAGCGCCACAGGGCCCAACGTCATGGACGCTTGGATCCATAAAATGGTACGAGCTGAGCTGCCGGTCACTTGCAGTGCTCCATGCTGGACAGGGATTTAGTGCTGGACAGGGATTTAGCCCGGGTTTATCAAGCATGTGCTGGTAGTGTGAGGAAGGGTCTGAATATGGTGCCAATCAGCCATTGCAGCAGCTTTGATGTATGTCTTTGAAACTTGGCCTGTGCATGTCCACTGACCACCTGTGTAAGTCATTCTCAGCTGAACATATATTCAGCAGCACGAGGAGCCCCTCTAGTGTTATTTAAAAGGACCAGACATCCAACTTACAGGTGAGGGGCTTTTGACTTACTTTTGCTATTGTAAAGTTAGTGGAGGTGCTGTGGATGGTTTTCTGGAGGTTGTGTTGTGAGCTGCTTCAGACATTCAGGGAGGACAGGGGATTTGGTAACCCAACTCTGGACGAGGTATGGGGACTGTAGTTGCAGTGTCTCTGGGTCTGTAACATGACCAACAAATGGAGCAGAGGATGTTGAGAGGGGGTGCTCTCTAAAGAGGGATGAGGAAGGGGCTTTACCCTACCCACCCTGGGTTTTCCAAGAGCACTTCCTATACCTTACCTGCCCCAGGAGCAGTGTGTGAGGTGACTCTGATTCAAAAAGGAGTTAGTCACAGAGCGGTGTCACCTCCTGCAACACATGGAGCCTCACACCAGAATGAGGACGGAGCTGTCAGTGGACGTTAAGATCACAGTTTCATTGAAACTCTATGTATTTGGATATTTCCAGGCAGGAGCAGGAGACATATCCAGTATAGATTAGTAGAGATTGATGGAGTCATAGCGTCATTTACGACACAAAAGGAGGCCATTCGGTCCATCCTTTCCGGTTCTATGTGGAACAATCCAGTCAGTCTCAATCCCCTGCTCAATCCCCGTAGCCCTGTAAGTGCATTTCCTTCAGGTTCCACCCAGTTTCCTTTTGAAGTCATTGATTGCCTCGGCTTCCACCACTCTCATGGGCAGTGAGTTCCAGATCGTTACCATCCACTGTGTTAAAAAGTTCTTCCTCATATTCCACCTGCATCTCTTACCCAAAATGTTCCATCTGTGGCCCCTAGTCCGTGTTTCATCACGGGAACAGCTTTTCCTTCAATATCTTATCTAAGCTTAAAATAATCGTGTACACCTCTATCAAATCTATCTCAATCCCCATTGCTCCAGGGACAACAAATCCAGCTTCTCCAAACTGACCTTGTAACTAAACCCCCTATCCCTGAAACCATTCTGGTAAATCTCCACTGCACTCTCTCAAGGACCTTTACATCCTTCCTAAAGTGTGGTGATTAGAACTGGACAGAGCTCTCCAGTTCGAGTCTAACCAAAGCATTACAAAGTTTCAGCATAGCATCTATAACAGCATACCTGGCACAAAAGAAAAAAAAAGGGAAAGGTAGCCAAATTATGGCTTGCAAGGGAAATTAGAGATAACATTAGATCCAAGGAAGAGGCACACAAATTCTCCAGGGAAAAAAAATACAACAGACCTGAGGATTGGGAGCAGTTTTGAATTCAGCAAAGGAGGACATAGGGATTGACTAAGAAGCAGCAAATAGAGTACGAGAGTAAGCTTGTGGGGGCATAAAAACTGACTGTAAAAGTTTCTATAGGTATGTGAAGAGAAAACAATTGGTGAAGACAAATGTAGGTCCCTGACACTCAGAAACAGGGGCATTTATTATGCGGAACAAAGAAATGGCTGACCATCTAAGTGCATACTTTGATTCTGTCTTCACAAAGGAGGACACAAATATCAAACCAGAAATGTTGGGGAACACAGGGTTTAGTGAGAGATAGGAAGTTAAATAAATCAGTCTTCGTAGAGAAATGGTGTTGGGCCTGATAATCCTAATCCAAGAATAATTCAGGAAGTGACCCTAGAAATAGTGGATGCACTGGTGGACATCTTCCTAGATTCCATGGACTCTGGAACAGTTCCTACAGATTGGACGGTAGCTCATGTAACTCCACTATTTAAAAAGGGATAGAAAGAGAAAACAGAAAATTATAGACCAATGTGCCTGACGTCGAAAGTGGGGAAAATCCTGGAGCCATTATCAGAGATTTTATAGCAGAGCACTTGGAGAACAGTGGTAGAATTGGACAAAGTCATCATGAATTTACGAAAATGAAATCATGCTTGTCAAATCTACTGGAATTCTTCGATGATGCAACTAGTCGAGTTGATGAGGGGGAGCCAGTGGATATGGTTTATTTGGACTTTCAGAACGCTTTTGACAAAGTACCATATAAGAGATTAGAGTGTAAAATTAAAGCACATGGGATTGGGGGTAGTTTATTGTGATGGATAGAAAATTGGTTGCCAGACAGGAAACAAAGAGTATGGACAAACGGGTCTTTTTCTGAATGGCAGAACGTGAACAGTGGGTACCACAGGGATCGGTGTTAGGACCCCAGCTACGCACAATATATATTCATGATTTAGATGAGGGACCTAAATGTAATATCTCGAAATTTTCAGATGACATAAAATTGGGTGGGAGGGTGAGTTGTCAGGAGGAACCATAGAGGCTTCAATGTGATTTGGGCAAGTTGAGTGAGTGGGCAAATGTATGGAAGATGCAGTATAATTGTGGGCAAATGTGAGGTTATCCACTTTGGTAGCAAAATCAGGAAGGCAGATTATTATCAGAACTGGTATAAACTGAGAGAAGGGAATTATTGGTGTTCTCGTACACGAGTTGCTGAAGGTATGCATGCGGGTGTAACAGGCGGTAAAAAGGCAAATGGTACGCTGGCCTTTATAACGAGAGGATTCATGTACAGGAGCAGGGATGTCTTGCTACAATTATACAGAGCCTTGGTGAGGTCACATCTGGAATATTGTGTTCAGTTCTGGTCTCCATATATGAGGAAGAAGGTTCTTGCAATAGAAGGAGTGCAGCGAAGGTTTACCAGACTCATTCCTGGAATGGCGGGACTGATGTATGAGGAGAAATTGAGTCGGTTAGGATTATATTCGCTGGAGTTCAGAAGAGTGAGGGAGGGATCTCATAGAAACCTGCAGAATTTTAATCAGTCTGGATAGACTAGATGCAGGAAGGATGTTCCCGATGTTGGGATGTCCAGAACCAGGGGTAACAGTCTAAGGATAAGGGGTAAACCTTTCAGGACTGAGATGAGGAGAAATTTCTTCACCCAGAGAGTGGTGAGCCTGTGGAATTCGCTACCACAGGGAGCAGTCGAGGCCAAAACATTGTATGTTTTTAAGAAGGAGTTAGATATAGCTTTTGGTTCAAAAGGGATCAAAGGATATGACGGGAAAAGATTACTGAGTTGGATGATCAGCGATGATCATAACGAATGGCGCAGCAGGCTCGAAGGACCGAATGGCCTACTTCTGCTCCTATTTTCTATGTTTCCATGTTTCCCTGCTTTTGTATCCTTGCCTCCAAGATCTGATATGTTTTGCTAAACACTCTCCTAATATGTCCTGCCACCTGCAATGATAAATGCATATGGATCCAAGATCCGTCTGCTCCTGCACAATGTTCAGAACTGTGTCATTAAGTCTATATTGCCTTCCTATTCCTTCGGGCATAAGGCATCACCTCACACTCCTCTGTACTAAATTCCACCTGCCATTTCTCTGTTAATTCTGCTGGATTGTCGATATCCTGTTGCAGGCAGTTTGTCTCATCCTCAGTGTTTGCCACGCGTCCAAGTTCGGTGTCATTGGCAAGCCTTGAAATTCTGCTCTGTATTCCAAGATCCAAGTCATTTATATATAGCAAAAAAAAAGTGGTCCTAGCACTGACCCTTGGGGAACATCACTGCCTTCCATCCTCCAGTCTGAAAAACTACCATTTAACACTACTCACCCTTTTCTTTCCATCAATCAATATTTGATCCAATTGGATGCTAATCCATGTGATTCAATTTTGTTATCCAACATTTTAGAACATAGAACATAGAACAGTACACAACAGTACAGGCCCTTCGGCCCACGATGTTGTGCCGAACCTTTAACCTACTCTAAGATCAAACTACCTACACACCCTTCATTCTACTATCATCCATGTACCTATCCAAGAGTCGCTTAAATGTCCCTAATGTATCTGCTTCTACTACCGCCGCTGGCAGTGCGTTCCACGCACCCACCACTCTCTGTGCAAAGAACCTACCTCTGACATCTCCCCGAAACCTTCCTCCAATCATCTTAAAATTATGCCCCCTGGTGATAGCCCTTTCTGCCCTGTGAAAATGCCTCTGGCTATCCAATCTATCTATGCCTCTCATCATCTTGTACCCCCTCTGTCAAGTTACCTCTCATCCTTCTTCATTCCAATGAGAAAAGACCGAGCACCCTCAACCTTTCTTCGTAAGACATGCCCTCCAGTCCAGTCGGCATCCTGGTAAATCTCCTCTGCACCCTCTCTAAAGCTTCCACATCCTTTTGTGTGGTACTTCATCAAACGCTTTCTTAAAATCCATGTAGACCATTCACCACATTCTTTTCATCAACCTGCTCTGTTACATCATCAAAATAAATTCAATTAGTTCATGAAAGCATGATCTGCTTTTTAAAAATCCGTGCAGACAACCCTTAATTAACTCAAACATCTCCTAGTGTGTGTTGATTTTTTTCCCGCTGATTTAGTTTCTAAAACCTTCCTCATCACTGATGTTAAACTAACTGACCAGTAGTTACGAGGCCTGTGTGTTGTCCATTCCCATTGATAATTCTGGGAGATGAGGGTGACCATCTATGTCATCGTTTTTTCGCTCAGCAGGGAGAAGCAGAATGATAGATCCCGTGGCTTTGTCAGGATAGCGGGAATCCTGATGGTGTAGGTGTCTCTGCGGGGGCCCCATGTCAATGGGGAGAAGTACAGGAACTGAAAGAACTCTCACTCCATTAATGTACAGTTGGTGTGTGAGCATGCCCAGTACATCATGTTGGTGAATGTTCACTACCCTGTCAGCAGCCACCATACCTTCATTCTGAAGCAGTCAGCCATTCTCAACACTTAGGGCTTCCATACAGAACCAGAATGTGGCTCCTCGGAGGCAAAGAAAAAAACCGTCTAGACACAGCTCATGTTTCCACATCCCCAAACCACCTACCACCGCCACCCAACCTCCCACAATTAACATGTGTATAATGTGAGCAATGGAGTCACCAGGAACATGGTGGGACAGACCATCAGTGTGATGAAGCAATGCTTCCAATGTCTGAACCGCACGGGGAGAGCCCTTCAGTACACACTGCAGCAGGTGTCCAAGTTCATGGTATTCTGCTGTACCCTTCATATCATCACCATCATGAGGACACAGGCATGGGCACCAGGAATCCGGAGGACACCTCAGGAGGAGGAGGAGGACGCAGGGAGGATATTTCCTGGACGCCTTCGAACTAGACAAGCTGTCGGAGAGTCCCTGCTAAGATTTTGTTTCCCATAGGACAACTTCCCTTTCCCACCATGGATCCCCCATTCTCCACCATTTCACCCATCTGAGATGCCCCATCACAGTGTCCCCTTGGTCACCATCCTGTAATAAAAACCACCAACATAAACCTTTTCAGTAACATCTTTATCCAACAACACATCCAATTATACAAAAGTAAAATGGAACTATTCACCCTTGTATATTCCCTTAGTCTCTGTCTTGTGCTTTCCCTCGACTTGCCTCGTGCTCCCCAGTGTTTCCCTAGTGACTGCAGCATGGCTGGTGGAAGACTGCTGACTTTCATTCGGGGAGACTGCAGATGACCTTGCAGGACGTCCTCGAGCAGCTCTGGGCCTTGAGTGCTTCGATTCAAACTGTACCACCTCGACATAGGCAGCAGCCCAGTAATGTTCTGATCTGAGTCCTGTGTATTATAACACGTTTGTGACCTCGCTCTCCGGGAGCTGCCACATGCACTATCCTTTCCCCCTGCCCTGGCTGCAGTTCGTGCGTGTTCGATGAATCAGCATGTGCAGATTCCGACTCTATACCAGCCTCTAAGGCACACACAGTGGATGTATTTGAGCTGGAGGCTGTGAGTATCAGACTAAGTGATGGGGCTTCACCATCAGTCCTGTGCTGATGCTCTCTCTCTCTCTGTCTCCTGGAGCTGCTGTGACTGGGAAGCTGGCAGTTTTGGGGTACCATTGGGAAGTGTAAAATCAGAAGGGTCGTATTGGGATGAGAGATTGTGGGTGGGTTGGAAAGCAGGAGGTCCATGATCCCACCATCTCCAGCTTGTACATCATCCCAGACAGCAGGATGTGGGGGATGGTGGGAGTTAAGAAGGGGCATAAGGCAGGAACATAGCATCATCCTGAATGCTCTCGGCGATGTCGGATGCCAGGGGCTCTGTCACAGCCGGTCCCATGATGTGAAGAACCATCTCCTCCCTCAAGCTCAGGGGTTGAAGGTATGCCTGGCACTCGCCGGTTCACTTGCTGCTCCCTGTGAATATGGATCACCTTGGCCTGTAAGAAAGAAGGCAGAATATTAATGATTGTTTTACACTCTGTTTTGATGATGTGCCTGCCATAGCTGAATAGCTGTAGGTAATTGGAGGCAGTGAGAGGTGGGTGTGAGGCTGCTATCAGTACAAGGTGTGTGAGGGTGAGGTGGAGTATGTGAATGTTAGGTGTGAGTCCTGAGTGTTAGGGACTGCTGATGGGTGAGTGATGGGGGTGTGGTGCATTGAGCAGTGTGAGAGGTTGGTGATGTTGGGGGTAGGAGATGTCATTTGGAGATTAATTCAATGACATTGACCACCCGTATGAGCTCATTAAACTTCTTCTGGCTCTGCTGCCAGATTCTCGTGGCGAGAATTCTTGCATTGACCTCCCTGGCCACCTTCCCGGATTCGCTTCCGAGGACGTTCCTTGGGAGTCTCCACCCCACCACACGGAAACAGAGCCTCTCTCCTCCTGTCACCCTTCGTAACTAAGACATCCATCCCCACATCCGTGAACCGCAGAACCCTCTGTTGCAGTGTGCTATTTACCTTGTCTCCAATTGCAGAATTTACAGTGAGCAGCAGCAGCCTCCAGTGAATCAGTGCATCACCTCTTTAAGAGGGACAGACTGCGTTTAAAAGCTGAACCTGGCTGAAACATGTGTCAGCCTCACACACCTTTAGGGCCCTGTTAAGCATCCAGACAGACAGCAACGCGGGTTACCCGGGGTGGCATGTAGAATTCATGGAAATGAGGAGGCAGCAGGAAGTGTGTTTGTCACCTGCCTCAACAGGAACGGGCACGGGCAGATCATAATCCCTCTGCCCAAAAACACGACGTACTCTCTATTTCTATTTGCTGTTCTCTCTTTCACACTTTCTCACACTCTGTCTTTCTCTCTCTCTTCACTCACTTTCTCTTGCTCATAAAATAAGAGATTGATGCAGCACAGAAGAAGGCTATTCGGCCCTTTGTGTCAGTGCTGTCTCTTCGAAAGAGCCATATAATTAGTTCTTCTTTCCTCCTCTTTCCCCAGACTCCTGTTTTTCTTTCCCTTTTCAAGTATTTGCTAAATTGCCTTTTGAATGATATTATTGAATCTGCTTCCACCATGTTTTCAGCCAGTGAATTCCAGATCCCAACAACTCGCTGTGGAAGAAAATTCTCCTCATTTCACCTCTGGTTTTTTGTCAATTACCTTCAGTCTGTGTCTTCTTAATACTGAACTTTAGATTTTTGGATTTAGATATACAGCACTCGAACAGGCCCTTCGGCCCACCGAGTCTGTGCCGACCATTAACCACCCATTTATACTAATCCTACACTAATCCCATATTCCTACCACATCCTCACCTGTCCCTATATTCCCCTACCACCTACCTATACTAGGGGCAATTTATAATGGCCAATTTACCTATCAACCTGCACGACTTTTGGCTGAGGGAGGAAACCCACAAACTCCACACAGGCAGTACCCATAATATGAGGCTGCAATGCTTACCACTGCGCCACTGTGCCAACCCTGTTTCTGACACTGGAAACAGTTTCACATTGATTACCTTATCAAAACCCTTCATAATTTTGAATTTTATATCAAATCTCCCCTTACCTATCACTGCTCTAATGAGAACAATCCCAGCCTTTCGAATCTATCCACGTAACTGTATTCCCAGATCCCTGGTACCATTCTCGTAATTCACCTCTGTATCTTCACTACGTCCTTGACATCCTTACCAATGTGTGGTGATCAGAATTGGACACAATTCTCCATCTGGGACCTAACCAATGATGTATAAATATCAGCATTTCCTCCTGAGTTTTATTACTCTGTGTCTCTCTCTCTAACACCAAGGACACTGCATGCTGCTATCTAAGATCTGTGTGTTTACACCCTCGGTCTCTCTAATCATGCACTCACTCTATAATGGTACCATTTAGTTTATATTGTTTCTTCTCATACTTCCTACCCAAATGTCTCACTTCACATTTCACTGTGTTAAATTCCATCTGCCATGTTCCTGCCCATTTCATCAGTCAGTCTCTGTCCTCCTGAAGTCTGTTACTGTCCTTCTCACTGTTTATTAACATTTCTGAGTTTCCTTCCATCTGAATACTTGGACAGTACCCCCTCTGTACTCAAGCCCACTGCATTGGCATGCAACATCAGGGATCCCAACAGTCACCCTGGGGAACCCCACTGTGTACTTCGCTCCAGCTGAAAAACAGCCATTATTCCCCACTCTCTGATACCTGTCACCTAACTAATTTCTTGCATGCTGGGATTGAAAAAGAAAAAAAAGGACTTCCATTTATGTAGCGCCTTTCATGACTACTGCATGTTCCAAAGCGATTTACAATCAACGTATACTTATAATGCCTACTCACTCTTGTACTGTCGGAAAAAGGGCAGCCAATTTTCGCACAGCAAGATCCCACAAGCAGCAATGTGATAATGACCAGATCTGTTTTTATGATGTTGCTTGATGGATAAATATTGTCCAGGCCACAGGGAATAAATCCCCTGATCTGCTGCTAAATAATCCCACAGGATCATTAGCATCCACCTGAGAGGGCAGATGGGGCCTTGGTTTAACGTTTCATTCCAAAGACTGCTCATCTGATAGCGCAATACTCCCTCAGTACTGTCGCTGCACTGTCAGCCTTGATTCTTGTGAAAAAGCCATTTCATGACACTTGATCCTGGAAGCTTGTGACTGAAAGTGGAGAGAGCTACAAACTGAGCCCCGGCTGACTTTGGCCCTTTAATCCCATGTGTTTCTAATTGGGTCACACGGCTGTTAGATAGTACTTTATCAAACACCTTTTGAAACGATAGGAAAATTGTAAAAGTACAGGCAGGAAAAGTCATAGAAACATATAATAGCATTGCATGGAAGGGGGTCATTTGGTCTATGAAGTCTGTGCTGGCTCTTTTGATGAGTTTCCAGTGAGTTCCACACCCTGGATCTTTCCCAGAACCTTGAACTTTTCCCCTTAATATCTAACCAAATCACTTTTTGAACCTACTTTTGAATCTGTATCCTTCAGCCTATCATACAATAATTTGCAAATCCGAAGCAAAAATTGCATTACAATAATCCCCATGTCAACTCTGCTTCTTTTTTCCAATCACCATAAATCTATGTCCTCTGGTTAATGGCCCCTCATACATTAGAAACATTATATAATTTACATAAACCCTTCATGATGTTAAATATCCCTATCTGATCACCTTGTAAATGTCCCTGCTCCAAGGAAAACAATCGCAGCTACATAACTGTAATCCCTCATCCCTGGAAAAGTTCCAGTAAAACTCTTCTGTCCCCTCTCCAAGGTTTCATGTCCTTCCTAAAGTGTGGTTTCCAGTATTGGACACAATACTCCAGATGGAGCCGGACTAGTCTTTTCTATAGGGTTAACACAGTATCCTGGCCAGTCTACTCTGTGTCTCTATTAATCAAGCCGAGTAATCTATTTGCTTTGTGAACTGTTTGTTAACCTGTCCAGCTACTTTCAAAGATTGCATACAAACACCTCAGGTCTCTCTGTTACTCTCAATAGCTTTAAAGTTGTGCCATTCAGTTTGTATTATCCCTGGTCATTCATCCGGAAGAAAATGGGCTTATCAGTGATAGGCAACATGGTTTTGTGCAGGGAAGGTCATGTCTTACCAACTTAATAGAATTCTTTGAGGAAGTGACAAAGTTGATGGATGAGGGAAGGGCTGTAGATGTCATATACATGGACTTCAGTAAGGCGTTTGATAAGGTTCCCCATGGTAGGCTGATGGAGAAAGTGAAGTCGCATGGGGTCCAAGGTGTACTAGCTAGATGGATAAAGAGCTGGCTGGGCAACAGGAGACAGAGAGTAGCAGTGGAAGGGAGTTTCTCAAAATGGAGACGTGTGACCAGTGGTGTTCCACAGGGATCCGTGCTGGGACCACTGTTGTTTGTGATATACATAAATGATTTGGAGGAAAGTATAGGTGGTCTGATTAGCAAATTTGCAGACGACACTAAGATTGGTGGAGTAGCAGATAGTGAAGGGGACTGTCAGAGAATACAGCAGAATATAGATAGACTGGTGAGTTGGGCAGATAAATGGCAGATGGAGTTCAATCAGGGCAAATGCGAGCTGATGCATTTTGGAAGATCCAATTCAAGAGTGAACTATACAGTAAATGGAAAAGTCCTGGGGAAAATTGATGTACAGAGAGATTTGGGTGTTCAGGTCCATTGTTCCCTGAAGGTGGCAACGCAGGTCAATAGAGTGGTCAAGAAGGCATACGGCATGCTTTCCTTCATCGGACGGGGTATTGAGTACAAGAGTTGGCAGGTCATGTTACAGTTGTATAGGACTTTGGTTCGGCCACATTTGGAATACTGCGTGCAGTTCTGGTCGCCACATTACCAAAAGGATGTGGATGCTTTGGAGAGGGTGCAGAGGAGGTTCACCAGGATGTTGCCTGGTATGGAGGGCGCTAGCTATGAAGAGAGGTTGAGTAGATTAGGATTATTTTCATTAGAAAGACGGAGGTTGAGGGGGGACCTGATTGAGGTGTACAAAATCATGAGAGGGAGAGACAGGGTGGATAGCAAGAAGCTTTTTCCCAGAGTGGGGGATTCAATTACAAGGGGACACGAGTTCAAAGTGAGAGGGGAAAGTTTAGGGGGGATATGCGTGGAAAGTTCTTTATGCAGAGGGTGGTGGCTGCCTGGAACACATTGCCAGTGGAGGTGGTAGACTCGGGCACGATAGCGTCTTTTCAGATGTATCTAGACAGATACATGAATGGGCAGGAAGTAAAGAGATACAGACCCTTAGAAAATAGGCGACAGGTTTAGATAGAGGATTTGGATCGGCGTCGGCTTGGAGGGCCGAAGGGCCTGTTCCTGTGCTGTAATTTTCTTTGTTCTTTGTTCTTTGCATGCAGCTCACCATCACCTTCTCAAGGGCAATTATGGATGGGCAATAAATGCTGGCCTAGTCAACGACACCCACATCCCATGAACGGATAATATATATCAAATCTTCTGACAATGTATCTCCTCACACATCTGCCATGCCAATTAAATATTAGGAAGACTGCTGCCGTTGTTTTCAAACCCCACGTCAAAAGTTTCCTAGCTACAGACTGGATCTCTCTCCTTGGCAACTGTCTGAAACTAAAGCAAACTGTTCACAACCTGGTTTCATAGTTGACGCTGCGACGAGCTTCCTGCTAAATATTACTAAAACAGCCTACTTACACTTCCGTATCATCACCCAACTTTGCCCCTCTCTCAGCTCTTCTGCTGATGAAACACTCCCCCTTGCCTGTGTTACCTGTAGACTCGACTAGTCCAACACACTCCTGGCTGGTCTCCCACATTCTACTCTCCATAACCCTGAGGTGATCCAATGCACTGCTGTCCATGTCCTAACTCACACCAAGTCATGTTCACCCATTACCCCCTGTACTCACTGACCTACATTGGCTCCTGGTCAGCAACACCTCAATTTTAAAACTCTCAGCCTTCTTTTCAAATCCTTCATTATCTCACTGCTCCTTATCTGTGTAATCTCCTCCAGCCCGACAACCCTCCGAGATATCTGCACTCATCTATTTCTGGCCTCTTGAGCATCTACGAGTTTAATTGCTCTACCATTGGTGGTCCTGCCTTCAGCTGCCGAGGCCCTATGCTCTGGAAGAGTAGAGCAGAACTTCCAGGGAGGAATTCCTGGAAGATAAATGTCAGTGAATTAAACACTAAAATAAAAGCAAAATATTGCGGATGCTGAACACTGGAAATACTCAGCAGGTCTGGCAGCATCTGTGCAGAGAGAAACAGAGTTAATATTTCAGATCTGTGCCCCTTCATCAGAACTGGTAAACGTTAGAAATGTAACAGTCTTTGAGCAAGTGAAAGAGGGGAAGTGGGAAGAAGAACAAGAAGGAAGGACTGTGCTGGGACAGAGAGGGGATAGATTAAATTACAGACTGTTACATTCCTAACTTTTACCAGTTCTGATGAAGGGTCAGAGACCGGAAACATTAACTCTGTTTCTCTCTACACAGATGCTGCCAGACCTGCTGAGTATTTCCAGCACTTTCTGGTCTCATCCCTAAGCTTTTGAATTCTCTCCCCAAACCCTAAATGTAATAAGCTGCACTGAGTCCAGTTTTAGGGAGTCCTGCTTGGACAGGGTACTAAATGCAGTAAAGTTATCGAGTGATTGAATTTTAAGTGATCTAAGAGTCGATCTCTTTCCAACAATTTGTTAATTTTACATTTAGCATTTCACTTAATTTTAAGCTGAATTTGTACTTTATTTCACAATCAGTTTGTGAGAATTGGACAGTTAATTGATGCTGATGGAAAAGGAAGGTCAGTGTCAGCTTGGATATAAAACTGACTTAATGACAGAAAACAGTGAGTTGCGGTAAATAGTTGGTATTCAAACTGGAGAAAAATAGACAGTTGTGTTCCCCAAGGGTTAGTGCTAGGAACACTGTTTTATTCTGATATGTATAAATGATTTGGATAATGGCTTACAGAGAAACATTTCAAAATTTGCAGGTGATACCAAACTTGGAGGCGGGGCAGGCATTGAGGTTGATACCAATCGATGTAAGAGGACAGAGATAGGCTAGCAGAATGGGCAGACGAGAGGCAAATGGAATTTAATACAGACAAGTGTCAAGTGATGCATTTTATCAGAAGTAACAGGGAGAGGCAATATACACTTAATGGTAAAGTTCGAAAGAGTGTGCAGAGACAAAGGGACATGGGGTTCATGCACATAGATCCCTGAAGGTGGCAGGATATATTGAGAGAGTCGTCAGTAAAGCATATGGGATCTTGGGCTTCATAGATAGAGGTGGTGAGTTCAGAAGAAGGAAAGTTATGCTGTAACTTTATGAAGCTCTGGTTAGGCCCAAAGTGGAGTACTGCATCCAGTTCTGTTCACCACACTTTAGGAAGGATGTGAGGGTCATTGACAGGGTGTAGAGGAGGGTTACTTTAATGGTTCCAGAGATGGAGGATTTTCAGTACAATATAGTCTGTAAAAGCTGGGATTGTCCTCCTTGGAGTAAAGGAGATTGAGGGGAGATTTGATACATGTATACAAGATGATGACCTGTTTGGATAAGGTAGACAGGAAAAGATGTTCCCATTAGCTTATGGTACAATGACTAGAGTTAAGATTGAGGGCAAGAGTTAAGGGGGATGTGATGAACAACATTTTTACACAACGAGTGGTAATGGCCTGGAAATCATTGCCTCCGAGGGTGGTGGAAGCAGAGAAGGTGAATTATTTCAAAAGGATATTGGAAGAACACTTGATGTTAATAAACTTGCAGGAATATGGAGTCAGAGCTGGGGAATGAGACTGGCTGGATTTATCGACAAAGAGCTGGCATGGACTCGATGAGCAGAATGGCCTCATTCTGTGCTGAAATGACTATGACTCTACGACTCTCTGACAGGGGAATACTATTACTACTTTTAGTTTAGTTTAGAGATACAGCACTGAAACAGGCCCTTCGGCCCACCGAGTCTGTGCGGACCATCAACCACCCGTTTATACTAATCCTACACTAATTCCATATTCCTACCACATCCCCACCTGTCCCTATGTTTCCCTACCACCTACCTATACTACAGGCAATTGCTAATGGCCAATTTACCGATCAACCTGCAAGTCTTTGGCATGTGGGTAGAAACCGGAGCACCCGGAGGAAACCCACGCAAACACAGGGAGAACTGGCAAACTCTACACAGGCAGTACCTAGAATTGAACCCGGATCACTGGAGCTGTGAGGCTGCGGTGCCAATCACTGCGCCACTGTGCTACCCTATTCTTTTGGGCCTCCTTATCTCGAGAGACAATGGATACGCGCCTGGAGGTGGTCAGTGGTTTGTGAAGCAGCGCCTGGAGTGGCTATAAAGGCCAATTCTGGAGTGACAGGCTCTTCCACAGGTGCTGCAGAGAAATTTGTTTGTTGGGGCTGTTGCACAGTTGGCTCTCCCCTTGCGCCTCTGTCTTTTTTCCTGCCAACTACTAAGTCTCTTCGACTCGCCACAATTTAGCCCTGTCTTTATGGCTGCCCGCCAGCTCTGGCGAATGCTGGCAACTGACTCCCACGACTTGTGATCAATGTCACACGATTTCATGTCGCGTTTGCAGACGTCTTTATAACGGAGACATGGACGGCCGGTGGGTCTGATACCAGTGGCGAGCTCACTGTACAATGTGTCTTTGGGGATCCTGCCATCTTCCATGCGGCTCACATGGTCACATTCCCTATACTGGGAAAGTTTATAATGGACTGGGCACTATCACCCTGGAGAACCCCGTGATGTAAGTGAAATGTTTGATGCCCCAGAACGTGGTTAACAAATGTCCTTCACAAACAGAGTAAATCAGTTAAATCCCACTGACAATTCTGGAGTCATTCACAATGGGGAGTAATTTCTCCTCGTTTTCTCTACATAGGACAGCAGTCAGGCTTTTCACTGTGTCCACCACCTCCATGTTGAAAGTCTTGTCAGGGTTAGGTGAGATAAGACACGTTGCCTGGGCGACAGCTTTCTTCAATTGTGTTGCTGCTTCTATGCTCTCTTCAGTCCAACCGGGTTAAATCTGGTCATCATCACCATTAGTTAGTTCATAAAGAGGAGTCACAGTCTCTGCAAATCGAGGGATGAGGGTCCACTGATACCCCACCAGCCTGAGGATAGGACACAGGGCAGGACTTTGAGGTGGACAGGGGTAGATACTGGATGAGGGTCCATTGATACCCCACCAGCCTGAGGATAGGACACAGGGCAGGACTTTGAGGTGAACAGGGGTAGACACTGGATGGTCTCGACCTGATGCTGGTGTGGGCTGATGCAGGATGATCTGATCTGGGCACGTAGAAAGGTGACACGGTCTTACACCAGCTGGGCCTTACGTGGATGTTCTTTTTGTCCAGCTCCCAAAGTCACTGCAGTAGTTCCTGTAAAAGGGTTAAATGTGTGGACACGGTCTGTGGTGATGAGAAGATCATCGACATATTGCAGCGAGCAGGAAGACTGTGAAAATCTCAGAAGGGACCCGGCTACACGTTTGTTGAAAATAGTGGGGTTATTGTGGAACCCCTTGTGACAGACATGTCCAGGGGTATCTCTGGTCCTCAGAAGTGAATGTGAATTTAATTTGTTTCTCTAGTTTTACTGGGATACTCCAATAAACATTAGAGATATCCAGGGTAGAGAAGACAGCCCTGCCACTGAGAATCCGGGAGAGTAGGGTGGGTGTCTATCAGACAACCGGGTTCACGCAGGGTTGACTGAATTGAGTTTGTGGTGGTCAATAGTCAGTCACCAACTGCCATCCGGCTTTCCAACCAGTCAAATCGGGCAGTTAGAAGGGAACATGGCTTCGTGAACTACACCCTGGTATAACAATGATTGATAGTGTCTGGAATGCATGACATAATCTCAGTTCGGTATGAATACTGCTTCATGGAGCATGCAATGGTCAGTTAATTTCTTCGGGTCTGCTCATGCTTGCACAGTCATCTTTATGGGTTGTGAATACACTCAGCACCGACTCGAGAATCACCTGTACCTCTGGGTCATCAGAGGTGTCTGGTTCCCACTCCTCTGATATTTTAATCATGAATATTGAGGGTGCACTGGACACCAGAGTAGGGGTATGTTTTAATGTTCTACAATGTACAAATATAGGGATAATCAATTACTGCTGATGACCTTTGAGCACATTACTGCCCAGTAGTCCCTGTCCATTATGCAGGATCATATAAAAGGGAGGCAGGACTTTGACATGAGCTGTGTTCCCTCTCCGACACCAATGTAAGATCTGATCCAGGGTCACAGATTAACCAAAAGGAGGTCGAAGGGTCACAAGCAGTTTATTGAAAAGTTACAGTTCAAATACAGCACAAAATCAGAATAGACATAGTGGACATACGGCCTGTGGCAGGTGAGAAAGGCTTTCTGGCTATGGATCAAATGTCAGAAGCTATCAGTAAAGACGTTATAGCAGGACACACAGAATAATTCAAGGTGATCAGGCAGAGTCAACATGCTTTTGTGAAACGGAAACCATGTTCAACCAATTTATTGAAGTTCTTTGAAGAAGTAACAGGTGCTGTGGATAAAGGGGAACTGGTGGATGTACTATACTTAGATTTCCAGAAGGGATTTCATAATGTGCCACATCAAAGTTCATTGCGAAATATAAAAGCTCATGGTGTAGGGGGCAACCTATTGGCTTGGATACAAGATTGGCTAGCTAACAGGAAACAGAGAGGAGGCTTAAATGGATCATTTTCTGTTTGGCAAGATGTAACGAGTGGTGTGCACAGAGATCAGTGCGGGTGCCTTAGCTCTTTACAATTTATATAAATCACTTGGATGAAGGGGCCAAAGGTATGTTTGCTAAATTTGCTGATGACAGAAACGTCGGTCAGACAGTATGTTGTGACGTGGACACAAGTGAACCACAAAGGGGTAGATAGATTGAGTGATTGGGCAAAGATCTGGTAAATGGAGTATACTGTGGGAAAATATGAAATTGTTCATTTTGGCAGGAAGAATAAAAATTAAGCATATAATCACAATGGTGAGAGATTTCAGAGCTCTACCATCCAGGGGGAACTGAGAGTCCTTGTGCATGAATTGTAAAAGGTTAATATGTAGGCATTGCAAGTAATTAGGAAAACTTATCGGCTATTGCAGGAGGAATTGAATACAAATGTAGTGAGGTTATGTTTCAGTTATATAGGGAGACCACTTCTGGAATACTGTGTACAGTATTGGTCTCCTCATTTAAGGACAGGTGGAAATGCATTCGAAGCAGTTCAGAGATGGTTTACTAGACTAATGCCTGGAATGGGGGTGTTGTCTAATGAGGAAAGGTTGGACAGGCTAGGCTTATGTCAGCTGGAGTTTAGAAGAGTAAGAGGCGACTTGATTGAAACTTATAAGATTCTGAGTGTGGAACAGAGCAAATGAGGCCGACAGAGAGAGAAAGAACGAGAGAGAGAGAGCTCAATTCATCTGCTGCTAAAAACCTCATCCATGCCTTTTTTATCTCGAGACTTGACTATTCTAACAAACTCCTGGCTGGTCTCCCACATCCTACTCTCTGTAACCTGTGGTCATCCAAAACTCTGCTGCCATCTTCTAATTTGCACCAAATTCTGTTCACCCAACATCCCTGTGCTCACTGACCTACATTGGCTCTTGGTCCAGTAACACCTCAATTTTAATATTCTCACTCATGTGATCAAATCCCTCCATGTCCTCACCCCTCTGATTATCCCAATCCCCTATTCATTTCCAATGTTCCTGAAACTTGTTCATCTTAAAAATCTTTTTTCCAATTCCCGCTTAAAAGTGAGTTTCTTTCCCTCTGTCACTCTTCATATAACATAGAACATAGAGCATAGAACAGTACAGCACAGTACAGGCCCTTCGGCCCACGATGTCGTGCCGAACCTTTAACCTACTCTAAGATCAAACTAACTACCTACCCTTCATTTTGCTCTCATCCATGTACCGATCCAAGAGTCGCTTAAATTTCCCTAATGTATCTGCTTCTACTACTACCACTGGCAGCACATTCCACGCACCCACCACTCTCAGTGTAAAGAACCTACCTCTGACATCTCCCCGAAACCTTCCTCCAGTCACCTTAAAATTATGCCCACTGGTGATAGCCCTTTCCACCTGGGAAAAAGTCTCTGACTATCCACTCTATCTATGCCTCTCATTATCTTGTACCCCTCTGTCAAATCACCTCTCATCCTTCTTCGCTGCAATGAGAAAAGCCCTAGCTCCCTCAATCTTTCTTCGTAAGACATGCCCTCCAGTCTAGGCAACATCCTGGTAAATCCCCTCTGCACGCTCTCTAAAGCTTCCATGCCCTTCCTATAATGAGGCGACCAGAACTGAATGCAATATTCCAAGTGTGGTCGAACCAGAGCCTTATAGAGATGCAGCATAATCTCGCAGCCCTTAAACTCAATCCCCCTGTTAATGAAAGCCAACACACCATACGCCTTCTTAACAACCCTATCAACTTGGGTGGCAACTTTGAGCGATCTATGGACGTGGACCCCAAGATACCTCTGTTCCTCCACACTACCAAAAACCCTGTCTTTAAGCCTGTATTATGCATTCAAATTCGACCTCCCAAAATGAATCACTTCACACTTTTCCAGGTTGAACTCCATCTGCCACTTCTCAGCCCAGCTCTGCATCCTGTCAATGTCCCGTTGCAACCTACAACAGCCTTCCACACTCTCCACAACTCCTGCAACCTTCGTGTCATCGGCAAACTTGCTAACCCAGCCTTCCACTTCCTCATCCAAGTCATTTATAAAAATCACAAAGAGCAGAGGTCCCAGAACAGATCCCTGCAGAACACCACTGGTCACTAAGCTCCATGCTGAATACTTTCCATCTACTAACACCCTCTGTATTCAATGGGCCAGACAATTTTGTATCCAGACAGCACAGTGTGGTCTTCCTGACCACACATTTCATCTCTCCTGCTCCACTCATGCTGTGGAAGCTTGGATCCATAAAATGGTGTGAGCTGCACTGCTGGTCACATCCAGCACATTGTACAGGACACCCAGGCTGACCGTGGTGCTGGTGTCGGTGTAACGTGTGTGTATCTGTAGTGTGAGGAGGGGTCTGAATATGATGTCGATCAGCCATTTCAGCAACTTTGATGTACGTCTTTGAAACTTGGTCCTTGCATGTCTACTGACCACCTGTGTTAGTCACTCTCAGCTGAACATACATTCAGCAGCACGAGGAACCCCCTCTAGTGTTATTTAAAAGGACCAGGCGTCCACCTGACAGGTGAGGGGCTTTTGACTTACTTCTGTTATTATAAAGTTAGTGGAGGTGCTGTGGATGGTTTTCTGGAGGTTGTGCTGTGAGCTGCTGCAGACATTCAGGGAGGAGAGAGGACTTGGTGACACAACTCTGTACGATGAATGGGGACTGTAGTTACAGTGTCTCTGGGTCTGTAACATGATCAACAAATGGAGCAGAGGCTGCAGAGAGAGGGAAAGCTCTGGAAAGAAAGAGGAGGAATGGCCTCTGCCCTACCCACCCTGGGTTTCCAAGAGCAAAAAGAGCAGTGGTCCTAATATTGAGCCCAGGGGAACACCACTGTATACTCCCATTGAGTCTGAACAACAACCTTTCACCACTTCTCTCTGTTTACTGTTCCTTAGTCAATGTTATATCCACACTGTCACTGTCCCTTTAATTCATAGTGTTCAGTTTTCCTAACCTGTCTATTGAATGTCACTTGATCAAACACCTTTTGAAAGTCCATATACATAACTTCAATCACACCACCCTCATCAGCCCTCTCCATTGTTTTATCAAAGAACTCCATCAAGTTTACCTCACCACCACCTCTCTCCACTCCTCCACTGTTGTTAAATTATCAGACTGATTATCCGACATCCAGTACTGGATGAGCAGAAATTTCCTCCAATTAAATATTGGGAAGACTGAAGCAATTGTTATCACTCCCCACTCCAACTCTGTTCCCTTGCTATTGATCCCATCCCTCTTCCTGGTGACAGTCTGAGATTCAGACAATATGTTTACAACCTTGGTGTCACATTTCATCACAAAATGAGCTTTAACCTCATTTTCAGGGTATCATTACAACCGCCTATTTCCACCTCAGTAACATCGCCTGACTTCACCCCTGTCTCAGCCCATCTGCTGCTGAAACCTCATTCATGCCTTCGGCACCTCTCGATGTGACTATTCCAAATCACTCCTGGCTGATCTCCCAAATCTACTCTCTGTAAACTTGAGGTCATCCAAAACTCTGCTGCCCATGTCTTAGCTCACACCAAGTCCTGTTTATATCTCACTGACCGACATTGGCTCCCAGTCAAGCAATATCTTGATTTTAAAATTCTCATCCTTGTTGTCATATCTCTCAATGGCCTCGCCCCTCCCTATCTCTGTAATCTCCTCCAGCTCCAGAACCCATCGAGACATCTGTGCTCCTCTAATTCTGGTCTCTTTTACATCCGTTATTTTAATCACTGCACCACTGGCGACCGTGCCTTCAGCTGCCGGGGCCCAAGCTGCAGTATCCTCCCGACACATCTCCGCCTCTGCACCTCTCCATCTCACTTTCCTCCTTTAAGACATTCCTTGAAACCTTCCTCTTTGGCTAAGCTGTTGGTCCTTTGACCTAATATCTCCTGTTGTATCTCAGTTCGCACTTTGCTTCATAATGCTCCTGTGAAGCACCTTGGGATGTTTTATAACATTAAAGGCAATATCTAAATATAAATTGTTGTTGTTGTTGTTGTTTGCCAGACATCAATAGTCTTTAGCATATCCAGGTTGCTAACCATTTACTATCCAATGTTTTTCCAAGCAACAAGTATTTTTCTCTTGGGTTGTCACGTCTACAAATGTCCCCAGTCGTGACACTAGTCTGACTGGTCAGTAATTACAGCATTTATTGCATATCTCCTTTTTTAAACAGGATGTAAGATTTACAATCCTCCAATCCTCTGTCATCACACCCATATCCAAGGAGGATTGGAAGATTCTGGCCAGTGCCTCTGCTATTTCCACTATTCCTTCCCTCAGAAACCCCAAAACATCCATTCAGACTGGGTAAGAGTTCCAGTTTATTGTGGTACAAAAAGGTGTTGGATAGAAAGGTGTTAACTGAAACTGTTTGTTCAGTGACTGTAATTAATGTCAGTCTCCATGGACCCTGATTGTGTCACAGGAGGGTTTCCCTCTCCTATTAATATGGGACTCCTTTCGATGTGTTATCCCATACTGTCAGCGGGAGCATCACGCCAGGCACTCAAAGGGATCAGCGGCTCCAGAGAGAGGGAGAGGATATATCAGAATCTGAGAACAAAGGGTCAGAATCTGAGAACAATGGGTCAGAATCTGAGAACAATGGATTAGAATCTGAGAACAATGGGTCAGAATCTGAGAACAATGGATTAGAATCTGAGAACAATGGGTCAGAATCTGATAACAATGGGTCAGAATCTGAGAACAATGGGTCAGAATCTGAGAACAATGGATTAGAATCTGAGAACAATGGGTCAGAATCTGAGAACAATAGATTGGAATGTTACAACAATGAGCAAGAGTTTATCCTCAGAACTTCACGATCTTTCTACACATTATGATCGGTTCTCATTAAACTTTCGCATCGACCTCGCACTTCGGATTGCTCAATACATTTATTATCCCATCCTCGGTCTTGTTGGTGTCCCTGGTTAGTATCTGTTTCCAGGTATTTATTCCTTAAACCATGTTTAACTGTATTATATTCCTGTAATTTACTCTACCCTCCTTGCTGCTGTTGTTAATCCCGGTGAATATCTCCAGTAATTACCTTGATTAACCATGTTTAACTGCATTACTGCTCCTGTAATTTTCTCTGCCCTCCTTGCTGCTGTTGTTATTTCTGCTGAATCTCTATCTCCAGAAATCAGCTGTATAAACCACTGCTAACGGTATTTCAGTTCTTGTAATTTACTCTCTCCTCTTTGCTGCTGATATTGTCACTATTTCCAGCTAGGAGATCTGTAAACCCTGTTTACTGAAATACTGTTCTGGAACGTAAATTGTGGGAAGAGAGAAGACAGTGTCATTGGTCCATTGGTCTCCGTCACAAACTCCATCCCCTATCTGTGAACCACATACCCGATCCTGAGGCTGAACCAGACAGTTTACAACCTCTGTGTTCTATTTTTACCTTACTTGAGTTCATCTCCAAATTCTCTCCATCACCAACCTTGTCTACTTCCACCTGAGTAATATCACTCGTCTCCACTTCTGCCTCAGCCCATCTGCTGCATAAACCCTCATATGTGCCTTTGTTAAATCCACACTTGAGTATTCCGAATCTTTCCTGGTCACCCTCCCAGTTATAAACCTCCATAAACCACAGCCCATCCAGAACTCTGATGCCTGTATCTTAACTCACACCAAATCCCGATCACCCATCACCCCTGTGCTCACTGATCTACAATGGCTCTCGGTTTGGCAGCACCTTAATTTTAATATTCTCATTCTTGAGTCTGAATCACTCCATGGCCTCACCACTCCATTAGTCCCATTACCCTGTGCATTTCCCATATTTCTGCAAATAATATGCCTTCAATCTTTTCTCAATTCTCTTTTTAAAGTGAATTTCTTTCTCTCTGTATCTGTTCCCAGCCACGATTTTCAACTCTACAGACCCACTGGTGCTGAGGGCGCAGAAGATGGGACCCATAAAATGATGCGAACCACACAGCCGGCCACTTTTAGTGTGGTCGGCACAGTGTCCCATGGTGGGCAGTACACTCGTGTGGTCAGCACAGTGCCCAATGGTGGACAATGCTCTGGTATGGTCAGCAAAATGCCCCACGCTGGACAGAGCTCCAAAATGGTCAGCACAGTGCCCCATGCTGGACAGGGCTCTAGTATGGTCAGCACACTGCCCCATGCTGGACAGGGCTCTAGTATGGTCAGCACAATGCCCCATGCTGGACAGGGCTCTAGTATGGTCAGCACAATGCCCCATGCTGGACAGGGCTCTAGTATGGTCAGCACAATGCCCCATGCTGGACAATGCTCTAGTATGGTCAGCACAATGCCCCATGCTGGACAGGGCTCTAGTATTATCAGCACAATGCCCCATGCTGGACAGGGCTCTTGTATGGTCAGCACAATGCCCCATGCGGGACAGAGCTCTAGTATGGTCAGCACAGTGCCCCATGCTGGACAGGGCTCCAGTATGGTCAGCACAATGCCCCATGCTGGACAGAGCTCTAGTATGGTCAGCACAATGCCCCATGCTGGTCAGAGCTCTAGTATGGTCAGCACAATGCCCCATGCTGGACAGAACTCTAATATGGTCAGCACAATGCCCCATGCTGGACAGAGCTCTAGCATGGTCAGCACAATGCCCCATGCTGGACAATGCTCCATTATGGTCAGCACAATGCCCCATGCTGGACAGGGCTCTAGTGTGGTCAGCACAGTGCCCCATGCTGGACAGGGCTCTAGTATGGTCAGCACAGTGCCCCATGCTGGACAGAGCTCTAGTATTATCAGCACAATGCCCCATGCTGGACAGGGCTCTAGTGTGGTCAGCACAATGCCCCATGCTGGACAGAGCTCTAGTATGGTCAGCACAATGCCCCATGCTGGACAGAGCTCTAGTATGGTCAGCACAATGCCCCATGCTGGACAGAGCTCTAGTATTATCAGCACAATGCCCCATGCTTCACAGGGCTCTAGTATGGTCAGCACAATGCCCCATGCAGGACAATGCTCCAGTATGGTCAGCACAATGCCCCATGCTGGACAGGGCTCTAGTGTGGTCAGCACAATGCCCCATGCTGGACAGAGCTCCAGTATTATCAGCACAGTGCCCCATGCTGGACAGGGCTCTAGTATTATCAGCACAGTGCCCCATGCTGGACAGGGCTCTAGTATTATCAGCACAATGCCCCATGCTGGACAGGGCTCTAGTATTATCAGCACAGTGCCCCATGCTGGACAGAGCTCTAGTATGGTCAGCACAATGCCCCATGCTGGACAGAGCTCTAGTATGGTCAGCACAATGCCCCATGCTGGACAAAACTCTAATATGGTCAGCACAGTGCCCCATGCTGGACAGGGCTCTAGTATGGTCAGCACAATGCCCCATGCTGGACAGGGCTCTAGTATGGTCAGCACAATGCCCCATGCTGGACAGAGCTCTAGTATTATCAGCACAATGCCCCATGCTGGACAGAGCTCTAGTATGGTCAGCACAATGCCCCATGCTGGACAGAGCTCTAGTATGGTCAGCACAATGCCCCAAGCTGGACAAAACTCTAATATGGTCAGCACAATGCCCCATGCTGGACAGAGCTCTAGTATGGTCAGCACAATACCCCATGCTGGACAATGCTCCAGTATGGTCAGCACAGTGCCCCATGCTGGACAGGGCTCTAGTGTGGTCAGCACAATGCCCCATGCTGGACAGAGCTCTAGTATTATCAGCACAATGCCCCATGCTGGACAGGGCTCTAGTATGGTCAGCACAGTGCCCCATGCTGGACAGAGCTCTAGTATTATCAGCACAATGCCCCATGCTGGACAGAGCTCTAGTATGGTCAGCACAATGCCCCATGCGGGACAGAGCTCTAGTATGGTCAGCACAGTGCCCCATGCTGGACAGGGCTCCAGTATGGTCAGCACAATGCCCCATGCTGGACAGGGCTCTAGTGTGGTCAGCACAGTGCCCCATGCTGGACAGAGCTCTAGTATGGTCAGCACAATGCCCCATGCTGGACAGAGCTCTAGTATGGTCAGCACAATGACCCATGCTGGACAGAGCTCTAGTATGGTCAGCACAATGCCCCATGCTGGACAATGCTCCAGTATGGTCAGCACAATGCCCCATGCTGGACAGGGCTCTAGTGTGGTCAGCACAGTGCCCCATGCTGGACAGGGCTCTAGTATGGTCAGCACAGTGCCCCATGCTGGACAGAGCTCTAGTATTATCAGCACAATGCCCCATGCTGGACAGAACTCTAGTATGGTCAGCACAATGCCCCATGCTGGACAGGGGTCTAGTATGGTCAGCACAATGCCCCATGCTGGACAGAGCTCTAGTATGGTCAGCACAATGCCCCATGCTGGACAGGGCTCTAGTGTGGTCAGCACAGTGCCCCATGCTGGACAGAGCTCTAGTATTATCAGCACAATGCCCCATGCTGGACAGAGCTCTAGTATGGTAAGCACAATGCCCCATGCTGGACAGAGCTCTAGTATGGTCAGCACAATGCCCCATGCTGGACAGGGCTCTAGTATGGTCAGCACAATGTCCCATGCTGGACAGAGCTCTAGTATGGTCAGCACAATGCCCCATGCTGGACAGGGCTCTAGTGTGGTCAGCACAGTGCCCCATGCTGGACAGAGCGCTAGTATGGTCAGCACAGTGCCCCATGCTGGACAGAGCTCTAGTATGGTCAGCACAATGCCCCATGCTGGACAGAGCTATAGTATGGTCAGCACAGTGCCCCATGCTGGACAGGGCTCTAGTATGGTCAGCACAATGCCCCATGCTGGACAATGCTCCAGTATGGTCAGCACAATGCCCCATGCTGGACAGGGCTCTAGTGTGGTCAGCACAGTGCCCCATGCTGGACAGGGCTCTAGTATGGTCAGCACAATGCCCCATGCTGGACAGGGCTCCAGTATTATCAGCACAATGCCCCATGCTGGACAGAGCTCTAGTGTGGTCAGCACAATGCCCCATGCTGGACAGAGCTCTAGTATGGTCAGCACAATGCCCCATGCTGGACAGGGCTCTAGTATGGTCAGCACAATGCCCCATGCTGGACAGGGCTCTAGTATGGTCAGCACAGTGCCCCATGCTGGACAGGGCTCTAGTATGGTCAGCACAGTGCCCCATGCTGGACACAGCTCTAGTATGGTCAGCACAATGCCCCATGCTGGACAGAGCTCTAGTATGGTCAGCACAATGCCCCATGCTGGACAGAGCTCTAGTATGGTCAGCACAATGCCCCATGCTGGACAGAGCTCTAGTATGGTCAGCACAATGCCCCATGCTGGACAGAGCTCTAGTATGGTCAGCACAGTGCCCCATGCTGGACAGAGCTCTAGTATTATCAGCACAATGCCCCATGCTAGACAGGGCTCTGGTATGGTCAGAACAGTGCCCCATGCTGGACAGGGCTCTAGAGTGGTCAGCATAGTGCCCCATGCTGGACAGGGCTCTAGTATGGTCAGCACAATGCCCCATGCTGGACAGAGCTCTAGTATGGTCAGCACAATGCCCCATGCTGGACAGGGCTCTAGTATGGTCAGCACAGTGCCCCATGCTGGACAGGGCTCTAGTATGGTCAGCACAAATGCCCCATGCTGGACAGAGCTCTAGTATGGTCAGCACAATGCCCCATGCTGGACAGAGCTCTAGTATGGTCAGCACAATGCCCCATGCTGGACAGGGCTCTAGTATAGTCAGCACAATGCCCCATGCTGCACAGGGCTCTAGTATGGTCAGCACAATGCCCCATGCTGGACAGAGCTCTGGTATAGTCAGCACAATGCCCCATGCTGGACAGGGCTCTAGTATAGTCAGCACAATGCCCCATGCTGCACAGGGCTCTAGTATGGTCAGCACAGTGCCCCATGCTGGACAGAGCTCTAGTATGGTCAGCACAATGCCCCATGCTGGACAGGGCTCTAGTATAGTCAGCACAATGCCCCATGCTGCACATGGCTCTAGTATGGTCAGCACAATGCCCCATGTTGGACAGAGCTCTAGTATTATCAGCACAATGCCCCATGCTGGACAGGGCTCTAGTGTGGTCAGCACAGTGCCCCATGCTGGACAGGGCTCTGGTGTGGTCAGCACAATGCCCCATGCTGGACAGGGCTCTAGTGTGGTCAGCACAGTGCCCCATGCTGGACAGAGCTCTAGTATAGTCAGCACAATGCCCCATGCTGCACAGGGCTCTAGTATGGTCAGCACAATGCCCCATGCTGGACAGAGCTCTAGTATGGTCAGCACAGTGCCCCATGCTGGACAGAGCTCTAGTATGGTCAGCACAATGCCCCATGCTGGACAGGGCTCTTGTATGGTCAGCACAATGCCCCATGCTGGACAGGGCTCTAGTATAGTCAGCACAATGCCCCATGCTGGACAGGGCTCCAGTATGGTCAGCACAGTGCCCCATGCTGGACAGAGCTCTAGTATGGTCAGCACAATGCCCCATGCTGGACACGGCTCTAGTATGGTCAGCACAGTGCCCCAAGCTGGACAGAGCTCTAGTATGGTCAGCACAATGCCCCATGCTGGACAGGGCTCTAGTATGGTCAGCACAATGCCCCATGCTGGACAGGGCTCTAGTGTCGTCAGCACAATGCCCCATGGTGCACAGGGCTCTAGTATGGTCAGCACAATGCCCCATGCTGGACAGAGCTCTAGTATGGTCAGCACAATGCCCCATGCTGGACAGGGCTCTAGTGTGGTCAGCACAATGCCCCATGCTGGACAGGGCTCTAGAGTGGTCAGCACAGTGCCCCATGCTGGACAGGGCTCTAGTATTATCAGCACAATGCCCCATGCTGGACAGGGCTCTAGTATGGTCAGCACAATGCCCCATGCTGGACATTGCTCTCGTATTATCAGCACAATGCCCCATGCTGGACAGGGCTCTAGTATGGTCAGCACAATGCCCCATGCTGGACAGGGCTCCAGCATGGTTAGCACAATGCCCCATGCTGGACAGGGCCCGAGTATGGTCAGCACAATGCCCCATGCTGGACAGGGCTCCAGCATGGTTAGCACAATGCCCCATGCTGGACAGGGCCCGAGTATGGTCAGCACAATGCCCCATGCTGGACAGAGCTCTAGTATGGTCAGCACAATGCCCCATGCTGGACAGAGCTCTAGTATGGTCAGCACAATGCCCCATGCTGGACAGAGCTCTAGTATGGTCAGCACAATGCGCCATGCTGGACAGAGCTCTAGTATGGTCAGCACAATGCCCCATGCTGGACAGGGCTCTAGTGTGGTCAGCACAATGCCCCATGCTGGACAGGGCTCTAGTGTGGTCAGCACAATGCCCCATGCTGGACAGGGCTCTTGTCTGGTCAGCACAATGCCCCATGCTGGACAGGGCTCTAGTATGGTCAGCACAGTGCATCATGCTGGTCAGGGCTCTAGTATGGTTAGCAAAGTGCCGCATGCTGGACAGGGCTCTAGTGTGGTCAGCACAGTGCCTCATGCTGGTCCAGACCTGAGAATTATATGTATACACACACACACACACCACAGTCCAGGCCCTGAGACATATTTCACTCACACACACACACACACAAACACACACACACACACACACACACACACACACACACACACACACACACACACACACACACACACACACACACACACAGAACAAATCCCAGACACTGAGACTTATATATTTGCACACACACGCACACACACACACCAGCCCAGACACAGAGTCTTATATATTTGCACACACACACACACACACACACACACACCACAGCGCAGACACTGAGACTTATATATTTGCGCACACACACACACACCACAGCCCAGACACTGAGACTTGTATATTTGAACACACACACACAAACACACACACACCACAGCCCAGACATTGAGACTTACATATTTGCACACACACACACACACACACACACACACACATACACACACACACACCACAGCCCAGACACTGAGACTTATATATATGCACACACACACACACACACACACACACACACACACACACACACACACACACACACACACACACACACA